>NC_056728.1:1228687982-1228850482 GCF_019279795.1 Protopterus annectens | reverse complement strand
ATAGCATGTATAATGCAACATGCCGGACTGGGACAAATACGGGATAAATGCAAAATCCATGTGAAACCTTACATTCGGTACATGTACACAAGGGTGGTGGTTGGTGGCACTGGGCTGTTGTGCTGCAAACCTCTAACTCTAACATGCAAATATATATGCTTAAAGATGTTGTTATGTGTTTAATTTTCAGATTGGGACAATTTATTTAAGTTCATTCAAACTGTTAGTTAAAATAGTTGGTACAGTTTGAATTATCTGATAAGACAAGTCCTTAAGCGTACGCCCTTCTGATCATGCATAGCAACTAGGAAGAAAATGTCTAAAACAACCCAAAAAATATAACATTTACAGATTAGTGCTAATAAGTTACACCTATTACCCCCGCCAACCATAACATACTCCAGTAAAATGCCTCTGATATGACGACAGTTGTACTGCAAGCTGTAAGTACCAAAAAAGAAAGAGCATGGGATGGATAGCCTTCCAGTGATATGTTATATCCCACTCCAGAATATCTGCGCTTATGATTTTAGCTGCTTGGTCATCACTGTAAGTTGAGTTAGACAATCACAGGCAAGCTCACAACTGCGTGTGATGTAGTTATAAATGTATGTCTCTCATGGAGAGTAAAGCTTAATCAAGAGTTTCAGTGGTACCTCACATGAAATGTTTGAAAACTTGATAAGTTGATTTTTCTGCTTTACTTAGCTGCAGGAATGAGAAGTCAGTTGGGAACCTTAATTTATATATACATATATATATATATATATATATATATATATATATATATACATATATATATGGGTCTACTTCACTTGACCTAAAACTCATTTGACTGACACCTATTTGACTGACACCCAATTGCCCTAAATTTCATTTCATTGACAACTCATTTCATTGACTCCCATTTCACCAACATTTAAGACACAGACTTGTTGTGGGTTTTCCTTCACCTGTGACTTGCTTGGGATAAAAAGAATTACTGTAACTTACAGTGCTGACTGTTAGAATTCCGATAGTTATGTAGAAAGTAGTGTTGTAGTGCTTCTAAATGTGGGTTTGTCTCTACATTTTTATGGGAAGTATCTAAAGTAATTTGGTGAATGTTTTGTGCATTCCCAGCAGTAGTGGTAGTGTGTAGAGTAGTGTAAGGTCATTTAAAGGTATATGCCCTTTTCCCCACTGTAGTGTGATCCTGGAGTTAGTATATATAATTAGGAGGGTGGAGGGCACAGCTCCCCACACTGAGGGGTGTGGGGGACATAGCCCCCCCCCCCATCTAGTTTGGTTGTACATTGTCTCATTTCTATTAAAAGGGTAAGTAAGTAGTTTTTAAGTTCTGGAAAGACTTAGTTACTGGTTTTCTATGTGTGCTTGTCTATGATTTAAGATTTAGTATGTTGAAATTCAGCATTGTAAGCTATCGGTGAAATGGAAGTCAGTCAAATGAGTTGTCAGTCAAATGAAATTTAGGTCAATTGGGTGTCGGTCAAATGAGTTTTAGGTCAAGTGAAGTAGCCCCATATATATATATATATATATATATATATATATATATATATATATATATATATATATATATATATGTACATATACAAACATTAGTTTGGGTTCTTAAACGTGAGTTAAACTGTTGTTATAAGGTTTTTTTGTTTGCAGAATTTGACTGAGTTTTGAATCATGCTTGAATGTGTTACTTAATTCTTTGTAGGTAATGGATTTGGACAAGCATCTTTCCTGAAACAGATAATTCTTTATTACTATAGTATGTAACAACAACAACAAATAGCCAATTTATCCAAGCCAGGTAGAGAAAATGAAAAAAGTCATTTTGGTGCCCCTTGTGCTTTCGGGCCTAATACTACCTTTAGATCGGTGCACAATCTAAGCTGAATTACATCAGTCATATTCTATAATACCATGCAAATAGACATTTGCTTATTTGACTTTTTTGGGGGGGGGGGTGGCAATACTCAGGGATACAGTAATCATATGATCTATATATGATTTCCAGAATGTTTCAAGTCCTGGGATGCCCTATAAAATGTATTTCTGCTGAACTGATAAAAAAAATTATTAAACAACCATTATCTACAATAGTCGTTTCCCTTCTGCAAATAAGTAAATGGGAAAATTGTGTTTCTGTGTAACTTGCGAAGTTTAGGCATTATGCATGTTTAGTGCATTGACTGCGATGAAAGTAAAAGAGATAACTACTCATTAAAGAAATGTAAAGGTTATGCTATCATGTAGGGAGGAAAAACAAAGAAGCATTCCAGCACCTGATACACTAGTGGAAACTGAAAGACCAGAGGTGTTCCTCTGTCAATTATGTTTATTAACATACACTCCAGCTATTGTACAGCTAATTAACATCTGCAGGGAAAATACATATATATGTGTGTGTGTGTGTGTGTGTGTGTGTGTGTGTGTGTGTGTGTGTGTGTGTGTGTGTGTGTGTGTAAATGTAGCTCTATCCATAAATATATATATATATATATATATATATATATATATATATAGATATATATATATATATACATATACATATATGTATAGGAAACAGTGAATGGTAGATTAGGAAAAAGAAGAGTTTATAGCTTAGAACCTGTACAAAAAATGGAAGCTGATTTTGGATTTAAGATTCTGTTGAAGAAGATTTGTAATTATAGCATATTTTGGATAGTTGTAAATTACACAAATGGAGTAAACTACATTGCTGCTCTCCATAACAGACATTTATATAAAAGAGAAAATTGCAAAGTTTGGGTAGGGGTAATGCATGCCTTTTAAGTAAGCAGGTCTAGATAAAATAGAGCAACATTACTGTCACTGAATTACAGACATCTACTTTAAAATAATGTTTATGCAGGGGTAAGTCAAAGCTGTCATACTCCACCAACATTCCAATAAGTCATATCAATTAATTTACTCCACCTTGCTTTGAAAGCCCTAGTTGCCCTTCAATGTGAATAAAAAGTCATGTGTCAATCCCCTTTTCGAGTTCTCCTCATGAACATTTTAAGAAACTGCAACATGATAATCATATATAAAATATACCTTAGAGTAACATTCAACCATTAGGGATTTTAGTGGAAAACAATAGTGACATCACCACAGTGTCTCCTTCAGTACAGATAGTTTTAGATGCCATTCTTGAAGTGTACAAAATGTTTATAGTGGAATACATAAGATTTTTAAATGCTGCTATAATAGCAATACATGGTGCATTTTATCATGAGCTGCATTTCCAGCAATAAGGAGACATGATATAAAACCCAAAAACGGAAACTGAGTCTCATGCAATGTACCAAACTATGCTAGTGAAATACCTCTGTAATCATTGCACCGATGACTGCCATTATACCCTTAGGGATTCCCATGCTGCTCAGTAATACATTTGACTGCATCAATCTGGTCTACTCTGCACAGGGAATTTTGTTCATGCCAATCTTCCATCACACATTTTCTTGGATAAATATATGAAATGTTTGCTTCTTATATCCATTTTTCCATCTACAACCCCATTTTGCCATTTTTGTACATGGGTTGGGGTGTCACATCAATTGTGACAATCATCTGGAGTTAAGGTTTACACCACCAGGTGGCTAGCCATGCCTGCTATGGCTGTTGACCTATACCATGCAACCATAGACACACACACACACACACACACACACACACACACACACACACACACACACACACACACACACACACACACACACACACACACACCAATGGCCAGTTTAAAACATCCAATCCACCTACTGCATGGATTTGTAATGTAGGAGTAAAATGGATAACCTGGATGAAATCCACATGAAATCACGGAGGCCATGCAGACTCCACACAGAAGGAAACGCAGCCAAGAGACAAACTGGAAAACCTCTTACTGTGAGGTTTGCCACTATTTTTTTCTTATATAATGATCAATATGATAAAGCTATATTCTGGATATTTTATACATTGTTCATCTTGAGGAGAAGTCATATACTCACCCCAATGAAAACTGAGTATAATATCATCCAGGCACATTCTAATGGCTATATATGCCTGAAGGTGAAGTTTATCAAGCACTGTGTTATTTCTGAAATAGTCTGACATTTCCTAGTAAAACTTTTAAGACAGTACATTTAGACATTCAGTAATAAATTCTACTAAGATTGTGCCTTTAAGTGCAGAAGAAATCAAACACTGTCTGCTGAATTTATGAGTGCCAAAACACAGTTCTCAGAAAAAAATGTTTTAGTTTATTTTACATATTTTGAATGCTTTGTGAACATTTAAAATGCTGAACAATATCACATCTCCAGAGAAATAAAAAGTAGTTTAGTACATAATACATTTATGATTTTGTGCATTACATATTCATTCACATGAAAAAAGGAAAGTATTCATGCTTGTTGTGATACAGACCTAAAAATTTGAAAACATCTGCAAAAAAACTTAATTTAATTATAATAATGAGGTAATAAGATAAATTAAAAATGGTGTTGTATCATCACTGTGCTTCTAAAATGCAAAAAAAAAAAAAACACTAGTTTTGTCTCCTTGTCTACACATCCTTTTCAATAAAATGTGACTGACTAATAGGCTACATCTCCTTTAACTGAATCAAAGTTAATAAATTTTCCACAGATAACAGTAGTCATGCCATGTTTTCACATGTATTCAAAGTCAAAAACCAATACACACAGCCCTGAGAACTAGTATTGGTAATTTTTGAAATGTGATCAAGGGACGGCAATGGTCATTTACTTTCACACACAGCCTGCCACACCACTCTGTGAACCTTAGTCAATTTGTGTTATACCTCTGCTGGCAATATATGTAATTTTGTCAATTTCAGTCAGTGATACCACCATTAATAACTCTCATCAATAGCTATTAAGAGTGACCATGTAATTTCATTTTTCTTTCAAACATAGACTATCCCCAAAATAGCCACCTTCTCTGTATATATGTGGGGTCTATATTATATGCTCGAAGTTTGAAAACTTTGAATGTTAAATAATCGAATTTAAATGTTCGAAGTTTCAAACACTGAACATATAATAAAAAACAAAGAGAACTTACCTGACTAGTGTAAGCGGGGGGGCAAGCCTCCCTGCACCCCACACACCCCCTGCTCTTTAAATATAACAACTTTGAGACAGCACTATAGTCCAATAAAGGGAAGATTTCCTTTACTGCACTGTAGTGCGGTCTCCGAGTTGGTATATTTAAAGAGTGGGGGTGGGGGTGAATGGGGGCTTGCCCCTCTGCCTACAGCCGTTAGTTTTGGGTTTTTTTTAACATATGTTTGAAGTTTTATAACTTTGAACATTTAAATTTGAAACTTTGAACATATGATATAGACCCATATATGTGATACTCAAGTGAAAGGAAATAATGTTCACACGGATATGTTGCAAATTGTTTGTTGACACATTCCTTCCCCATCAAGTAATATCAATGATTGTTTAATAGTGAACATTTAACAGCCATTTGCTTTCACACATAGCTTATCACCTTTTCTGAGATACATCTTTCTTTGTAAAACTCTGTTGTCTTACCGCAATAGAAGTGAAACAGATAATAACAGTAATGTATTTCAGCTTCGTACTGGAAGAAGCTATTGTCTTCACAGACAGCCTTTTCCTCAAAGGCAGATGTTTTCTGTACGTACATCTGACATTTGATTGTGATGACGGTAAGAGAAATAATGTCCATAATAATCTGTTTCAGCATGCTTCACTTGTATGCATGCACTGCTCCTCCTCCACCACCTATACTATCAACTGCTATCAAATTAATCATTTAAAAGTGCAGAAGGAGTGTCCCACTGTTGTTACACAGTGTGCTCCCCACCATCCTGTCTAATAATTACTGTGTCTTAACTGTTTGTTCTACAGATATTTTACTGCAATCAGTTTGAAAGAAATAATATCATCAGTAATGTACTTTTGACTTGATATTCTTATATACAGTTTAATAATATTTAACTGAAGACAAGGCATATTTCAATGAAAAATATTTGAAACGATGTGTCTAACTCATTCAGCAATGTGAATAAACCCTGAAATACAAAACACTGCAATCTACAAAATCACTGTTTTTTTCGGGGGGAGTTGCCCTGTGTACCTCTCAACATGCAGTCTCTGGGCCACAAACAAGATTCTAGTTATACCTCTACAAATCACATAAACACAGAGAAAAGTGAAACATAAAAAGTAATAATAAAAAAATTACATTTTTTTCCTTTTTCTCCATGTCATGTGTAGTCAATAAAAAAACTGAAATAGTAAAAAATCCATACTATAAGTAAGCATCTGCACATCAAAAATAACTTAAACATTGGCTGTAGAATAGTTAAAAACACATAGAGAAACACTCAAAAACAAACAATTTTCTTCATTGCAAGATGTTTGATTGATCACCTAGCATAACCTAGTCATAATCAAGTAAGGTCCCTCTGCACATGCTACCCCAACACTTATCTGATGCTGTCATGTGTGACCAGAGTAATATATTTCAACTTGCTACTCTAAAAAGCAGACCGGCAATCTTTAACCATCATAAGAATAACAATTACAGATAAACAATAATTAAAAATAAAGTCTCCAGATGGTAGGAGGATATTTTAAATCATAGGTCCTGCAATTTTAAAATAAAAGCTTTGATAATATAAATGTATGTTTACACATACTGTTGCGGGCATTGCTCATTATATCCATGTAACTGATTAAGGGGTTAATAGAATTGGTCTCAAAACTTACTGTCAGCACTACCAAAACTCAATCAATGTTTTAAGAGAACTACAAAAGAATAGTAAGGCCTACTAACTTCTTTTATGTTGCCCAGAAATGTATCCCAGTTTACTTTGTGTTTTCACTTAGTTAACTCTAATAAAGTTAGACCATTTTTTACATTCAGTATACATACTGAACAATATCATAATTTCCACAGACAATTAATAACACTCTATAATCTAAACGGACTCAATATTTATGACTCGTGGTATCATGAGCAATAATTTATACCTATTGGAATACATTCACCTCAGTTGTTCATTCATTCACTCCAGCTACCCTTTCTCTCCTCACATTACTAAAGTGTTCCAGTGGCATCATGGCCGGACTTCAATCAATAATAAGTGCCACAGTCTCTGAAAAATCTACCCTGTTAATGAACCACAGTAGTATTTAAACCAATGAATTATGACAATTATTGTCCAGTCATCAATAAACTTGCCACTATTACTTTGCATTAGTGCTTATCAGCACTTTGGCTAGCTTTACTTTTCACATAGGCACAAGATAAAAGTTTTTCCAGAAACAGTTTCTGCAGACTGGGACTCTTCCCCCAGATCATGTAAGGATCATTTCACAGTTGACTACTTTTAGAAATGAGCTACATTTGACACTGAGAAACGAAATCTCAACTCTATCCCAGATGACCCATTTTCAAGTAGTAGACATGGTGCTGGAAAAACAGATGGAGGATGGGAGATGAATGGTGAGTTAAAACACCTGCTTAAATTGTCAGCGTGGAATGAAAGGGGGACTTAGTCAGGGGAAGTGGGTGCCTTTAATGTCATCTTCTGCTGTAGACCATAAGGAAAACACAAGTGGCACCAGATGGTTAGTATAGTGGGTGGGGCACTGAGGAGTGTCATCACAGAGCACATCTGCTGCCCTCATTGTTATGGCCCATGAACTCCTGCCCCACACTCTAGCCACTGAAGAATGTATAATATGAAATAGCTGTCTTTACTTTCTTCAGCGAAAAGCTAGGATTAACATATTTAATGGTTACACTGGGTATTCTGCTCAAATGTAGTGACCTTAGAGAGAGAGAGGGAGAATGGACATATAGGGAGTACCAGGATATCTGATGACTGTGTTGGCATACCTGAGCACTGGAGTAAAATGAGCTACTAAAACTGCTTATCTAATCAATCTCATTAAATGGCTTTAGACATATCGAAAGAGATACTTTCTAATTTGCAATCTCACTTCACTCTACTCCGATTAATACCAACATTATATGAAAGTGATTCATTTTTCTTTCTCTCTCCCCCCTCTTTAATATATATTTCTAACAATTAGCTTTCTCTAGAAATTAGAAATTATCAGCACCATTTATTAGTAGATCACTTAGCTATTATTTAGATGTAGAGTTTTGCATTCATGTTATAATTTGTAACCTTTATGTCACACAGTCAGCTATAAATCATTAAGCAAATACAAAAAGGGAGAAGGAAAACACTCTAACATTGCAGGAATAATGCTTGAGGAGTGGAAAATATGATTAAATGCATTCCTCCCTGGCTATACTTAATCCTGACAGTGAGGCCTGGAAGACTAGGCATTCTGACCAGGAGTTATAACTCCTAACCATGATTCATATCTGTCCATGTCATTTTTCTTGTTACACAGCAAATATATACATATATATATATATATATATATATATATATAGAGAGAGAGAGAGAGAGAGATGGTGAAAGCCATAAGATTAAAGTTTTGAAACTTCAATAATATTGTAAAAAAAATAAAATCAACATTTTTTTTTACATTTTTGTAAGGGAGCACCCACCTCCCTGCACCCCCACACCTCCTAAATAAATATACCAACTCTGAGATCACAATACAGTTAGAAAAATGGCAAATTTTCTGTTCCATGCTGTATAGTGATCTCCATCTTCATCTAAGTTTGAAGTTTGGAAACTTCGAGCTTCTGAAGAGGATCCATCTCTCTCTCTCTTTATAAATAAATATATATATATATATATATATATATATATATATATATATATATATTTATATACACACTTTATTTTTTTTTATCCTGTGACCAATAAGGATATGCAGTTCTGTGTTGCTTAGTGGACACATGACTGATTTATTTATTTTTGTTTGTTTTGTTTTATAGAAAGAGGCATTGCTAGGACTGATATTTGAAAGTATTCCATTTTCATGCTGATTAAGAAGTAAATACATTGTTGTTGCTTACAGAATCTGTAACTTTTTCTGCAAGGAATTTTTAGTAGTGACCTATGGTTAGATAAAATGTGCTTATCTGTTTAAAATAATGTTTGTCTATCACTGGTTGTACATAGCATCACTGTTTGAGCGATAAATACTAAGCATGAGATAGGACAATGTACATTTCAAGTTTTAATAATTTGTTCAGCATTTTAATTTGATTAAGAGTTAATAAGGACTGTTTGATATTGGAGATGTTGTTATTTACTTAATTACAGTTTTTTGACCAGGTTTGTCTTACTAGGTGGGACTTGAGGTGGTATTGATCTTGCGTAGGGAAAATATGGTTGGGGCACCAGGGAACTTTCCCTAATCTTTTCACATATGTGGATGCTTTATTTGGTGGCACTTCCTCTCTTCCATTCCAGGCATGAAGGCAGTTCAGAGAAGCAAAAAGAAAACAGAGGGCGAGGAGTGTGGAGAGACGTACTGCAACATGACAGGTGAATTCTTAAACAATGAGGATGTTATGGCAGAGATGGTGTCAGAAGAAAGGGTCAAGAAGGGGCGGCAGACAAGCCTGTTGATGAAGGCACAGATAAAATGGTCAAGCTTTCTCAAAAGGAGAATGTAGGGGTGATGGATTCAGATGAGATCTTTCAAGAGAATATCTTCAGAGAAAAGGTGTAAGCACAGGAATGTGTTGTTACAACCCTCTAGTCAGGAGGGTGACAGGATGATATATGATTGGATTTTGAGCTGGAGAGTGATAAAGATATGTTGGGGGGAGACCTAATGGAGAGGATAAAGGAGGAGGAAGAGACGATCATGAAATGTAAATCTTATGCAGAGATGGTGAAGTCAGGAGCTAAGAAAAAGAAGGAAGAAGCAACAGTTGTAAAAAAAACAGACTGTTTACTGTATGTATCAAAATTGAACTTGACAGATATAAGGTATGGGATGAAGTAATTTCGCTACTGGAAAAAAAGCAAGCAAGATAGAAACCTTTATACATATTAGAAAAGAGACTTTTATGACATTTTATTTGAGACTGGTGAAATAATGGAAACATTTTTGAAAAGTACAGAAAGAAGAAAAATAATGTACCATGGAATCTATGCATATTTTAACTATCTTATAGAGAGACAAATAAAAAATAAATGTACAATTTAGGATGAGAGTCGATAAATAGACTTTAAAAGGACATTTAAAAATGTATTAGATTTGTCAAAACTTTAAGATAACAGAGGTTTATGGACTGGGACGTAGGATTGTTATGTGATTTTGAAAATTGACAGTGAGAGTGTTGTACATTTACCAAGTGTTATAACTGTTGAAGGAAATAGGGGTATGGCAAAATATTGGGGCCAGTCTTAAACATGTTTTATGTGTGGTAAAAATGATCATTTAATCAGTAATTGTAATAAAAGGAAATATTTTTCATGTGGAAAAATAGGATATTATGTAAAGGATTGTGAAGTGAAATGTTACAAATGTAATAAAAAGGGTCATTTGTGGGAAATGTGAAGAAAAATGGAAAAAAGATGGAGGCTGATATTGTAGAAGTATTAACAGGACAAGATCAAAAGGGTGAGGCTGGGCAAAAAGATAGATGAAGAAACAGTGGAATTGTGAATAGAACTATAGAAAAAAACAGATTGTACAAAAAGTTAGTATGCAGGAAGAATTTAATACAGGAAAAATGGAAGAGGAAGAATCAAGTTTGAGTGATAGTGATGATGTTAAATGGAGTATAGTAAAGCAAAGAAGAAATTTGATTGGCAGAAGAGTGAGGGAGAGAAAAATTACAGAGGGATTTAAAAAGAAAGAAGAAAGGGAAAGGCTGAAAAGATATTATTTAATGTAGAATTTTATGTAAAGTCTTAGCACTTAATGTGAATAGTTTTAAGAAGTTACAGAGAAGAACAGGGATTTTGGAGTGGTGCAAAAAGTAACATAGTGATGCAATATTAGAAGACATTAGATTCTCATCCTGAATAGCAAGATATCACACTGAAGTGTGGATTGAGAAAAATGTTATATGGAATTTTGTGAGGGAGACTTGTTCGGGAATAATTATATTATATAACAATACAATTAAAGTGTTAGATGCTACATTTTTATAATAGGTAGAATTACTGTTATTGATGTAAGATGGCTTGACCATGTTACTTGAATTATTTCAATACATACATACATAAAAAAGGAGAGAGAAGAGATGTTTAGAAATATAATTCAATATGTAGCAATTAATAGATCATAGCAGGATATTTTAATAGTAACATTACGCAACAGAAAAAGCAGGCATATGATGTTAAATTAGTGTGGTGCATTGTAAAATACAGACAGTTAACAATTTGGAATTTAAAATGATATGGATATATAAAAGACAAGATAAAAGAACAGTAGATTATTTTTTATTGTCAGAAAGTTTAGTAACAGTAAAACAAGAAATGTTAATGACAGTATTTTCAGACCATAGGGCAATTTGGATTTCAATAAAAGGAAATGCTGAGTATATAAAAACAGAGAAAGTTTTAAAAAGTGAATGAGGTGAAATAGGATTTTACAGTTTGAGAAGATGTTATGAGATTATGAGAAGATCATTTTAAACTTTCAAAGTGAAATACAAAAAGTGTTATGTGTCATGGGACAAAGAGAAAATATATATGGGAAAAATAAACTATAAGAATTTAACTAATGATACAACTGACTGTCTAGAAAAAAATCATGAAAATTTCTTTATTAACATACAGGAATTATATGAGCTGAATAAGAAAAAATAGAATATCTGTTGTATAAACAATATTTTCTGCAAGGAAAAAAGAAGGAATTGCACCATATTTAAGTAAAATAATTAAAGAGAATAATAGTGTAATGAGATAAATGAAAGATCCATCAGGTACAATGTATACTACACAGGAGGAGATTATGAATATAGTAAAACAACATATTAGGGCATTATTTAAATAACAGAGGTCAAAGACATGTTAGAAATGGAAGACACATGCATTTTCTGACAAGGATAATAAAGATTTAGAAAAAAGAAATAAAAATAGAGAAATTAGAACAGGTATTAAAAGTAATACATTTAGATTTGGCTGCAGGACCGGACAGAATAGAATATAGAATGTATACAAATTTGATTATAGGGGAAATGATTTGTAGAGGAATTGAATGATTTAATAAAGGTTTTATGTATAAAGAGTTATGTAGGGGTGTCATTACATTTATATGGAAAAAAGGTGAGAAGGGAGAAATACAGAATTGGAGACCATTTATATTAAATGACACAGATTATAAGCTTTTTATGAAAACATTTACAAAAAAAAAAAATGGAAGAGAAAGTTGGAAAAGTTGTAAATAAATATGTGTTTGGTGTAAGAGGTAAATGGTTTCAAGATTTATACTAATAATTAGAGATATCATTAATAATTAGGGAATTAACAGAGAATACAGAACTTAAAAATGTTCTTGCAAAATTAACATTGAATGGGTGATAAGAGACCTTGGGACCCAGGTGGACAGTAGTTTCTCCTTTGGTAGTCACATCACCACAGTAGTCAGGAAGTCCTTGTACATGGCACACCTCATCATAAAAGGGTTCTCATCCAGGAAAAAAATAGGTCATTGTTCCCCTCTACTCATCACCCATTAGACCCATTATAGAGTACAACGCCCCTTTTGGAATGTACCTCAAAAGACATCTGCAGCAGCTGGAAAGGCCACAGAAGTACCTCACAAAAAGGATTACTGGCCTCAAACAAATGCTCTACTCTGACTGCCTCAAAACACTCCAGCTTTACTCCATAGCATATCGCCTACTCCGAGATGATCTCTGCCTAACATATAAAGCTATGTCAAACCCAGAGCTGTTGGACATGCTACACCTAAACAAATCCCAATCCCTCTGATCTACACACTCTAGGGACCTAAACCTTGACACCACAACAAACAGGACACACTGGAGGGATAGATTCCTGTCCCAGAGACTTCCTATACTCTGGAACAAGCTACCCATCTATGTCAAGCAAAGTTCTTCATTAGCACTCTTCAAGAAAAATCTTGATGAGTGGATGGAAAATGGGAAATACATCCCAGGGATCACTTCTGTGTCTCTGCTGGACAATGGGACAGGAAAATAACTTTCTTGGGTGGCGTAAGCTATGGAACCTTGCTGGCTAGGCTTACATAAGCCCTTGGCCCGATAGCCTAGTACCTAGCTATGAACCTATGAACCTATGAGATTTAAGTAAAGCTTTTAAGTTTATTCATCATTCCATATTATGATATATATTTGAAATCAATAATAAAAGCAAAAAGATGAAAATGTTTGTACTTCAAGTTATAAATACAATATAGTGAAGGTTATGGTAAATGAATGGTTAAGTAAAGATATACAGTTAAAGAATGTTATTAGACAAGGTTGTCCACTGAGTGGTTCATTATTCATATTAGCAATGAATGTAATATCTACATATATAAATAGAGAGTTGAAAGCGATGAGTCATATTTCCAATGAAGGGAAAAAATGCCTATTTCTTAAATTATGCAGATGATATTATTATTGTTACAAAAGATGGAGCAGGTATGAATGCAAATGCATGACATTATTCAGGTAATAGGTTTTGTATTAAACAAAGACAAAAATCAAGGTTTAAGATTCGAAGAAAGAACTGATGAAACTAAACTTAATATGACTAAAATTAAAATTCTTGTAATTAATTTCAAGAATGAAGACATGTATGTAGAGAGTAACAAGCAGGTGGTTGCAGTTTCTCAATATTTGGAAGCTCTGTTCTAAGAGCTGTTGTTCAGAGGGGAAAGCGAGTCATAGTCTGGATGTACTATTACAGCCCTTCAATCAAGAGGGTTTTAGGATGTTTATATACATGATCCATTTAACCAGAGTGAGCCAGAAAGTGAAAAAAGCAGTTTAATGAGGAGACGTTATGGACAGTATACAAGAAGAAGTGGAGGAAGTGAGAAGAGAGAAGTCATATTTGGGGGCAGTGAAAGAGGGAGAAAGAAGAGAAAAAAAGAAAACATAATCAAGGAGAAGGAAATATTTAGTAAGAATAAGCAGGAAAGTGAAAGAATTGGATAGGTATGACATTTGGGATATTATAATAGCACCGTTTGTTATTTCACCTAAAGAGGTAAGAGCATTTATTCATATTAATAAAGACACTTTTTGTGACATTATTTTTGAATCAGGAGAGTATATCAAGAAATTATTAGAACAATATGAATTAAATGAAAAACTGTTATCCATAGAACTCATAAGCTGTACAAGCATTTAATGGAGTGACAAAAAAATAAAGAACATCAATATTCAGTCTTGAACTAAAGTTGAAAAGTATTAAAAGACTATTTAAAGACTGTATGCATAGATGTTATGTACCTTTTAAAAATTTATGATAACAGAGGTTTATGGACTGGGAATTGGGAATGTGGTGTTACACTAAGGACAGAAAACGAAAACATAGTACATATTCCAGGTATGAGAAATGCAGATGAAAACCAAGGTACTGTGAACTATTGGGGGCAACAGAAAACATGTTTTTTCCCCCTGTGGTAAGAGTGATCATTTAACAATTGTGACAAAAGAAAATGTTATATCAGTGAAAATGTGGGCCATGAGGCAAAGAAATGCGAACTGAAATGTTTGAAATGTGAAAAAATAGGACATGTATGGATGGATTGTAAAGAAAATACAGAACATATGATGTAAATTGATGAAAAACATGAGAATGAACAACATATAAAGCAAGAGGAAGTAGATCAGGAAACAGGAAAGGAAGAGCACATTATGATAGATAATGAGACAGAAGGGGATAGTAAAAGAACAGATAGGAGGATAGAAAAAGAAGGGCATAAAGAAATGGTAGAACAACTGATGAAGAGGAAATGAACTTGAGTGGTTAAGGGTATCAGGGGAAAAATAGGTAAAAAAATAATAAAAGAAAATCTCAGAATCTTAAAAATAAATGTGAACAGCATAAAGAACTTGAAAATAAGATTAGATGTATTGGAATAGTGTATAAGTCCTGATATGAATATTATTATACTTGAAGTTACAAGAATTTTAACAGAGTGGGAGAGACCACAAGTAGAAATATTATGGAGAATTGATATTATTTGAAATGTGGGGAAAGAAACACATTCAGGCATAGGAATATTATGCAAAAATTGAATAGGAATCTTGAATTATTCTTTAGTAATATTAGGTAGGGTAATAGTTGTAGATGTAAGATGGAAATAGTAGGTTTATAGAATTACTGCAATTTATGCATATGTGACAAATAAAGAAAGAGAGAGGATATCTAAAAGAATCCTAGATTATATAAGTGTGAACGTGGAGTTAATATTACTAAGGGATTTTAACTGTGAATTAAGAAAAAAGGAGACAGTTTGAAGATTATGCAGGAGAGTATAAAAGTTACAGGATTTTCAAATCATTTGGCAATTTGGATAGAAATTCAAGAAAGAGAGGGATATATAAAATAGGCAAAGGTATTATTGTGGTGAAGAATATTTGGTGTGTTCTTTTTATCGTGGTTATACAAAGGTATTAAAAGTTTAAATGAAAAAGATTTAAATAAGGAAGGTATAGAAAGGGTTAAGCAAGTATGGGAAGATTAAAAAGGCATGAGAGGATTTTGCAAAACCTGGAAGTTTGGGTGGATAAGTTTTAAAGAAAAATGTAAGAAATGCTTCTTGGAATTGTAAAGTTTAAAAAGAAAAGAAGAGAATAAAAATACAATGAAGTAGCCAATGATGCATTTAGAGATTTACTAAGAAATAAGATTTTTTTGAGAAAGAAAAGAAGATATATGAGATTTATCAATAGAAGATTAAAAGGATGCTGTTTAAGCAAAAGTATTTTAAGAAGGGAAAAAAGAAGAGGTTGCACCTTATTTGAATAAAATAATAAACAAAAGAAAAGAATACTAAGAGAAAGAAGAAATGAGAGAGGAGACAATAGTAAAATGAAACAAGAAATAATGAATGTAATAAAAGAATATATAGAAAAAAACAAAGTTAATAAGAGAGAAAGAAAACAAAAGTAGAAAGTTAAAAAATAAAAAGAATAATGAAGTGTTAGGAAAAGAAATAACAGTGGAGGAAGTGAATAATGTGTTAAAAAACAATAAATGAGGAATCGGCTACAGGACTGAATTGGATTGACTATTATATGTATAAAGACACATTATATAAGCAGAAGTACTTTGGTGGAAATATTAAATGAATAATTAGAGCAAGGAGATGTAAAAAAGAAATATGTGTTGGAGCTATGAAATTTATATGGAAGAAAGGGGAAAAGGTGAACATAAGGAATTGGAGACCAACAATTTTAAACAATGGAGATTATAAGATTTTTATGGAAATCATAAAGACTAGAACATAAAGGAAATAAAATATTAGAAAAAATGATGTTTGGGTAAAAGTGAAAAATAAGTCAAGAATTATTAATAATAATGAGAGAAATTGCATTTAAGCAAAGCATTTGACAGGATACATCATGACATTTTGTGGGACAACATGAAAAATTATTATAACTGAGAAAATAACAATGGTATTTGAGTGTATGAAAATAATAAATTGGAAATAGGGGTGAATTGTTGGGCAAGTCAAGAAATAGATATAATAAGTTGTATAAGAAAAGGATGTCCAGCTAGCAGTATTTTATTTGCACTGGCTATGAATGCATTTGTTAGTAAGATAAATACATCATTAAAACAGCAAAATATAGGACTATAGAAGGAATTAAAGTATCAGTTATGTTTTCTTATGCAGATGATATGGTCTTGATGACAAAAATAAAGAATGGAAGTAGGTAGCTATTAAGCAACAATCTATATTTGAGAGTTATATGTCTGAGTATAAACAGGGACAAAAGCAAAGGTCTAGAAATAAGTAAAATAAGAAATATTCAGTTTAATAGGGAAGAAATAGAAATATTAGCTATGAAATGTGGTACTGAGCTAGTTAGAATGCAACAATAGGATAAAATAATAACAAAATAAGGCAAATATGTTTATTTTGGAGGACATACATGTTATCATATACAAAAAAAGTATGTTAAAACAATTTATTTTTATTGGGTAAAATTGCATATCTAGCAAGCATGTTTATGGTTCCTGTAATGTATGAAAAGAATTTGTCAGTTGTATTTTCATTTATATGGGGATCCAGATTAAATGGAGTGAAAAAAGGGGTGCTATATGTTAATGAAAAGGAAAGAGGATTGGGTTTGGTTAACCCAGTGGTTTATGCTAAGTATAATAATGAAAAAATATATCAGGAAATATGGCATATGATAAGTAAATTTAAATTTAAAAGAGGCAAAGAATGTGTAAATAGGGAAAAATGAGAATACCAAGAAAAAATGTTATGGAAAATAACAATAGGTAATATAGAAAACAATAGAAAAGAATATCATTTGAATATAATGTATAAGTACTGTATTACTATGTATATCCATGGAAAATGTTGGAGAATGAAAAAATACAATCTATAAAAATGAGATTAGAGTGGTGCAAAAACATGCAGAATGCAGGGATTTTCCATGGAGGTTATCAATAAAGAAGTAATAAACAAGTTGCCAGTAAAAGTGAATATGCCATATAATAAATATAAAAAGAATATGTAATTATTCTGTTGAAGTTGAAACAAAATAACATATCTTTTAAGATGTAAAAGGGTAAAGAAATTATGGGAACAATTACATGGAAATAATGCTGTAGAAGGCATTAAGAGAAGGAAGGATATAACTATGGATATGTTAGAATATAGTCATCATGGTAATAAAGGAGGACAAGATGCAAAGAAAATAGATTAAAAGATAGTTATATAATATGGACTATATGGAACAAAAGACCTAGTGGGATACAGTTTAATGGTAAATGAATAATGTCAGAAATATTAAAAAAATACAATTCTAGTTGTGGAAAAAAGGGTGTGGGGAGATAATTAATATAAATAAAGTGGAATGCATGTACAACTTTAGGCAAATGATAGAAAATAAGTGCAAAAGGATGCAAAAATTTGTAAATAATGCATAATATATAAATATTGCAAATATTGTACATATAATAAATATGGCATTTAAGAAGAACTCCTACTCTTTTCTGAGCACTAAGTGGCACCAGATGGCTGTCAGTAGTGGTTGGAGAATGTTAAGATAAGGAGGAAAGGAAATGGCAGCCTCAGAGTGCTACAGAATAGTGAAATCTCACAAACTGACTCTGTAAGAGATGAGCTAGTCAGAAGAAGGTGATCTAGACACTTTTGAGTTGAGGGAGATGATGGCTCGAGATGAGCCAAATGCTGCTGAGAAAGTAAGCTGGAGTATTACGTTGGATGGTGTGTTGGGGAAAGTAACAGAGAATGTGCTGCCAAATTAATCAGGAAAAGGAGCCATACCTCTCATGTGTACCTCATTATGAGGAAGGTACCTCATTTGGGGTACTAAAAAGTTCATGTTCCTCAAAGTTCCCTCAAAGTTCCACATTGAAAGACTCTGTCACACATTCAGTATTAGTAATTTTTTTAAGTGAAATCCATTGTAAATAGAAATGGATCATATTAATTCATTCAAAGATCTTCTTTATAAGTAAAACCAGTATATTTTAACCATCCTATGACCTTCCTAGTTGAAGTTGTTAGTAAGCCATTAGTATGTGTTCCACATTTTGCCCATTTGTTCCACATTATCAGGGCTAATGTTCCTCATTTTGGACATGGAAGGTTGAGAGCTATGAAAGGAGCCAGATAACCAGAATGTGCTGTCAACAGTTTGGGGGTATGCTGGACCAGTAGAATACAGAGCGGATGCAAGGACATCAATATCAGAACAGAAGACTAGTGGTAAGAATCAAAACAATCTAGATATGAAGTAATGGACTGTATTATTTTACCTTTGGGGTTTAAAATACAGGTTATAAGAACTTTAATACACTTACGAATAAACATTTGTGTATTTTGTGTAATTACTTTTGAAGCTTTTAGTTTACTTGAAACATTTATGAATGAAACAGAGAAAAAGAGCTCATTAGTACCATGTAGTGAATATATATTTTGTTTCAGAACCTGGGAGTATAGTTGAAGAAGAAAATAAATGCGCAGTTTAGAACATCTGACATACCTTTTCCTGTCTATTTGTACTAAGCTGCATGAGATAAAAAATGTATGATAAAAGACCTGTTTAGATATAGTGGAGGGTAAGAGTGACACTGTATGTGCATGAAGGAAAACTACATCTTGTTTCAAATATGGGAAACAGGGAACCTTGAGGTATTAGTTGTCAACCTAAAGCATTTTTTGTGGGGTTGAGAAACATTTGTTGAAAGACTGAAAACAAAGAAGATATGGCAATGTGGGAAAGGGTATACTACAAAAACGCTTGCCTAAATATAGAAAACACAAAGAATTTGTGCATTTTTGGTTTGCGTGTCCTTTTCTAGAAATGGAAAGGTTAGAAGAACAAGAGAATAGTTCAGTAGAAACATAACTTATGCAGAAAGTGTTATGGGGGGCATGATCGAAGAAGAAACTGTTCTTAATATGGATGAGGATGACAGGAATGAGATATGAAATGTACAATCAATATTACATGCAAGATAAAAGCAAACATGCAGCATTAGGAAGTGAAGAAGGAGAATTTGAGGCAGAAGAACAAGAAGAAAATCAAAATAAATCCATTGGGTGGAGAGTGCCAAAAGGAAAAGATAATAGAAAACTGGAAATAAAAAATATTTAAAAAAGGAAAGGAATGACTTAAGAACTTTAGTACTAAATGCAAACAGCATTTAGAATAATATTACAGGTGTGGTTGTGACAGAAATGAGTAAAAAAAATAGGTATACTTAGGTTATGACAATAGTCAGTGTTTGCAAGATGGCAGTGGTGAGGGGAAAGTAGAAATAGGAATGGGAAGTCCAGGCTGACTTAAAGGTCAGGATGGAAGGAATGTGAAGTAGTAAAAAAGAGGCATTTGGATACTGAGACTGCATTAACGGGAACATCTGTATCTTTGGCACGTGTTTGGAACTCACTTGCCCGCCTCCCAGTTTTGGTAAAGGAAGATTTGCTAATGCTAAGAGTAGTTTGTGGTGATGCTGGGTGGGAGTGGAAGCTAAGGGTTTTCTCTTATTTAGGAGGGGTGAAACCCATTTCCATAGGGGATTAAAAGGAGTACAGTAAGCAGTATGGTAAATGTTGCTTAGTTGATGCATTATCCTGAGATGAGCTCTTTGCAACACCGCTCGGCTTGAGGTTATTATATTATTTGCCTTTAGTGCTTTCAAATCTATAATTTCTCATTGAATTCTGTCTTATGTTAATTGTTAGCATGGAACTAAAGTGTAAGTTGTTGCTGCTGTTAATAAAATTTGGCTGCAGGGCTATGAGGTCTGGCTATTATCTCATGGGGCAGAGGTACACTGACAAAGATATGTAGAACGCGTCTTTAGAAAAGCAGTTGCACTTTGCTGCACTGGGTAGATGTTCTGAACTGTATTTTTTTAATAAGGTTTGAAGAAATTTCCACAGTCTCTGTTTAGGACTAAAAAGAGATTGTGTTTTTTTTTTTTTGGCAGGGATAGATAAAAAGCTTTTTCAATGGATTTGACCATTGAGGTTACTCTGTTTGGATGGTATTGAATTTAGAGGAAAAATTATATATGTCTCGGTGTGTGCATGTGTGCGCGCTCATGTTTGTGTACGTGTGGTATTGAAGAATGATCTCTGTAGGGCTAGCCACCTGGCAGTGTCAGCATTTGTTATAGGTGATGGTCACAGTTGATGTGACACCCCAACCCTATGTATAAAATGAGAAAAAGGGGTTTGATGCCAATGCAGATAAATCTTTTTATGGGGCATAGGGATGGGTTGAGTATTCTTACCAGCTTTCAGAAATGTATTTATGTCAAACCAGAAGGAATTAGGAATGACAGAGTGGGTTTCCTGTAGTGTAGGATAGTAACTTTTTTGTGTGCATTCATTACAGCCGAGTGTACCTCCTACTGTGCCTGTAGGCATCAAATATTGCTTGTTCATATTTGCATTTATAATTCCAAAACCATGCTACATACACCGTATCACAATATTTTGTCTTGATGCATACATGATGGCAAACACAACTGTATTGATATTTGACCTCTGTCAGTCAGTATTTTTTTAAATTGTAAGGTGATAACTTCATCTTAAAGGCTCAAGCCACAACCACTCAGAGTTAAAGGACACACTCAAAAGAGCTGTACTGGAGGGAATGAGTTAACATGATATGTGGATACTATGCATGTACCTACATGTTTAGAACTTTTGTTGCATTTTGTTTCTGTTAAACATTTTCCAGGCTTTATTTCTTTGATGCAGAAAATACGATTGTAGATTATTTTTTATAAGACCCATTGTTCCTACTACTATTGGAACTGTCTGGGTTTCTTTCTTCCACATTGCTCATTTCTGCCTGCAAATCCTGATATTTTATGACTTTGTGTCTCTCTGTACACAAGACACTGTAGTCACAAAGTATAGCGATTTCAATGATCAATGCTAGTTTTGTCTTCTTCGCATCGACCACTATATCCGGTTTTCTAGCATCTATCTTTTCTACTGCTGGTAATGGGTGATCCTATGTGATGTAGACTTCATCATTTTCTATGATGCTTTGTGGCTCATGTTTCCAGTGTTTTTCATCTATTTCAATATTATAATGTTTGCACAATCCCCAGTGCAATGGTCTTGCAACATTTTTATGCCTTTCAGTATACAGTCCTTCTGCCATTAGTATGTCACAACCAGCAACGAGGTGCGCAACTGTTTCCAATTCTGTTTTACAAAAATCTACATTTGTCTGTTTCTCCCACATGTTCAATGGACTTTGCAAACCTAGGAGGAGCTTATGTTAGTATCCAGTCAAAGGTGGAACTTCTAATTACAACTTTGTTATTCACAGGTAGGGTGGAGATGATTTATGTGAATTTACATATATTTGTTTTGCTAGGGATTTCCTGCCTGATAGTATTGTAGTCTAGATTTATGTTCCCTAGTATAAAGGTTTTCTGTGGGATGTGAGCAGACAGGCCAGGAAAGGATGTGTTTAATAGTGGATAGGTCACTATTAGGAGGGATGTATGTGCCAATTTGAGGATAGATTTCTTTTGGTAATGAGGGAGACTCATAGTTTGACTTTATATAAGAAAGGAATTTCAAGTGAAAAAGTAATTTGCAGTTTGTTTTACTACAGAATAGGTACACATCCAGTGCTCCTAAATTGTCTGTCAGCTCTTATAATATTATAACATTGTAATATTACTTCTTCATGTTTTATAAATGGTTTGCGCCAATTTCCAGTAATCAGCACTATGTTGGGGGGAGTGCTTTTCTCAGTTAGGGGTCACCACAGTGGAACTCTGGTCTGCTAATGATTGGCAATGGATGTTTATGGTGCCGAGTTGTCAGCCCAATGCCCAACCTTCAAAGAGGGCACACCCATTCATGCACGCACCTACCTGCATGTCTTTAAACATCAGTTGACCATGGGGAGGACATGCAGACTCCACGCGGAAAAAGCTCCAGCCGAGAATCGAACAGGAGAACCTCTTGCTGTGAGGCAACAATGATAACTGCTGCACCACCATGGCCACATAAGCTTGGCTTGGAAATAAGCAAGTTTATTGCACAGGCATTGCGTGTGAAAGCATAAAAAGCAACTTTGTGTAAATATGCATGAAAGCAAGTCTGTGTAAAAAGGTACAGATGTGCATTCTACTATGGAAATTTAATGTTACTGTTTATCTACTTATCTACATATCGCTAGGGAAAAAAGTATAAATAAGAACTCCCACAACAGCAGGAAATAGTCTGGCGCAATAATTCCAAAAACAGTTATCACAGCTGCTTTTGTAAATGAGTAGTTTACTTTTAATATATTCTGATGTATTGTAACTGACTATGTTTCTCAGTAAAAAGTATACATAATTCTTCAGCCATTAAAATCATGTGTTAATATAACTGCACTCTCTGTAGCTTGTTTTGTTTCTTTTCAAAGTTCGAAGATATGTTTTGCAAGCAAGTTGGTAGGCAGTCCTTTAAGATTGACTTACTAGAATACTTTGGGAGGAAATGCAACTTGCCGTCTAGGTCTATGCTGAGCAAGCCTGAAAACTGACTGAGAGAGAACAATGCATTCCTTTATCTTGATGAAGGTGAAAAATGAATATCCCAACATAACCGTGTGCACATTATTCTGCAGAAGCACATAGCACTCATAGGTTCATAGGTTCATACTAGGCTATTTGCCCTAGGGCATTTATAAGCCTAGCCAGAGTGTGTTTGGCTTTCGCCACCCATTTTAAATTAATTTTGCTATGCCCTTTTTCGAGGTTAGTATACTGTGCCTCTGTCTAACAGTGGCACAGAAGTGATACCCGGGGTAAACCTATGATCTCCCATCCACTCATCAAGATTCCTCTTGAAGACAGTCAATGAGGAACTCTGCCTAACCTGGACTGGGATTTTATTCCAGAGTGAAGGGAGCATCTGTGTTATGAATCTGTCCCTCCAGCATGTCCTATTTATTTCAGTGCTGAGGTTCAAGTGTCTCGAGTACATAGCTTGATGGGATTTGGATTTTCTGAGGTGCAGCATGTCCATTAATTCCGGGTTGGACATGGCTTTATACGTCAGGCACAGATCGCCTATGAGCAGACGGTATGCCACTGAGTAGAGCTGGAATTTCTTTAACCGGGCAGCATATGGCATCTGTTTGAGCCCTTTGATCCTCTTGGTGAGGTACTTTTGGGGTCTTTCCAGTTGCTGCAGGTGTCCTGTAAGGTACATCACAAAAGGGGCATTATACTTAATTATGGGCCTGATGAGGGATGAGTAAAGAGGCACAATGACCTCCCCTGATCTAGATGTGAATCCCTTCATGATTAGGTGGGCTATATAAAATGTTTTTCTAACCACTTTGGCCACGTGTTTGTTAAATGAGAGATTGCTATCAACTTGGGTCCCCAGGTCCCTAATTACTTCTTCCGTACTTAATGGATTACCACTTATGTGGTAATTTGTGGGCACTTTGTTTTTGCCAAAGGGGATGGCTATACACTTTTTGGCGTTTAGCTTGAGGCCATGGCCCTGGCACCAGATGTCTGTTTCTACGAGGCCCTTTTGGAGGATGCTTGTGTCAGTTGGAGAGTCGATTATGGCTCCCAGTTTGCAGTCATCTGCGAACTTGGTCAGCCACAGTCCTTCCGTGTTGGCCTGTACCTCTGAGAAATATATACCGAACAAGAGAGGTCCCAGGACTGAGCCTTGTGGGATGCCACTTGTAACTGGTTTGGAGTCTGACATGGCTCCAGCAATTCTAACCATGTGGGTTCTGTCTTTGAGCCAGTTTGCAACCCATCTAGTGACATAGGGGTTTAAATTTAAGCTGGTGAGCTTATCTATAATCCCCAAGTGGGGTATTGTATCGAAGGCTTTTGCGAGGTCCAGGTAGGCTGTGTGGACCACCTTCCCCTCGTCAATGGCCTTAGTGACTGTTTCAAAGAAATCAACCAGGTTTAAGAGGCAGGATCTGCCCTTAACAAAGCCAAACTGGGTAGGATCCAGTGTCTGTAGGACCCCAATATCTTTATTTATAAGGTCCATGATGATCCTTTCCATAGCTTTGCAGACCAAGCTAGTCAGGCTTATGGGGTGATAGTTTCCAGGATCCGTTGAGGCACCACCTTTGTGGAGAGGGACCACTGTTGCTGTACGCCACTCATTGGGTACATATCCTGTAGTAAGGCTGAGATTGAACAGTAGTTTTATGTTTGGGTTTAGCTCTTCTTGGAGTTCATGTAGGACACAGCATGGGACACCGTCTGGTCCCATTGATGCTGTGTTTTTTTGCTTTGGAGAGGACGGCTCTTACCTGAGCATCTGAGATGTCAGGGCTGCAGCACTCTGCTGGGACAGATATTTGCCCTTTTGGTGGGGGGGGGGGGTGAAGTTTGCACTGAACCTGTCAGCTAGGATGTTGGCAATGTCTGTGGGTTCGGTGTATTTTTTGTCATTTTGGACTAATTCTGAGCATATCTGGGAATTCCCACCCAGGTTCCTAACATAGCTAAAGAAAGCCTTGTGATTATCCTTAGTGTCCTGTGCAATTTTTCTCTCAAAGCTGGCCTTAGACGATTTTATGAGTGCCTGTAGTTTTTTGCTAATACTGATTAGAGATGCCTTCCCTTTTTGGGATTTTGCTCTATCATGTAGTAGCTTTCTGTAGTAGCTTTCTCCTTCTATTGTATAGTTTGTTTATGGTTGGGGTCCACCAGACAGGACGTCTGCCTTTGGAGGATTGGGTCTTGGTTTTATTTGGGATTGCATGATCCATGCATTCCTGAAGGTGTTCATAGAATGCATTTATAAAGGATTCTGAGGTCTGGGCCGTATTTTCCACAGGCCCGGGGGCTTTGAAGGATTCCACCTCGGTTTTGAGGAGTGTGAAATTTGCTTTAGAGAAGTTTTTCACTGTGGTTTTCTGGGCAGGGGGTGGGGTCGGGATGTGAATATCCAGTGAGATTAGTTTATGGTCTGATCTTACCAGTGAGGGATACACTTCTGGTCTGGAGCATAGAGTCCCCATGTTGGTGATGATCAGGTCCAGTATGTTTTCCCCTCTTGTGGGAGTGGTAACAAGTTGTTCCATAGCATTTGAGTTTATAAATTCTAGGAACCTTTGGGCTAGGGTGTTGGAGCTAGAGTAATGCTCCCAGTCTATGTTTGGGTAGTTGAAGTCGCCCAATATAATGGTGTTTGGAGAGACCTTCATATTTTCCAGTGTTCTCAGGAAGGCCGAGTGGAGTTCCTGGGCTTGGGAGGGTGGTCTGTAGCAGGCTATAAACTGGAAGGCAGTTTTACCCACTGTTAGTTGCACATGGATAGTCTCTGATGCTTCGTGCTGTGCCACCAACCTGGAGGTGTGGGTATCTTTGATGAATATTGATACTCCCCCTCATTTTGTGGTTCGGTCTAGGTTTTGGGGCCAAAAAGCATGGTATGAGGTATAACCTGGTAGTGCTGGGGTGCTTTCGGGAGCCTTGAACCAGGTTTCTGTTACTGCACAGATATCAATGTTCTCCATGCTAAGGAGAGTTTCTAGTTCATGCATCTTGAGGTTTAGACTTCTGGCGTTGAGTAGCACTACTCTTAGTTTCTTATCCCTTGTGATACCTATGGAGGTGGGTTTGTCTTTTGAGCCTTGCCTAAAAAAGGCACTATGGGGGTAGCAAGAGCCTTTGCCAATATCTGAAAGCACAGGGGTGATAGGTTCAAGCTGTCCCTAGCGAAGCATCATGGCTTGTCGAGCATGTCATCCCAGGCTGACAGGCATTGGATCCCTTTGAATGACACCAATACTTAAGCCAATTGTTGAAATTGATCATCTTGTCTTCATATTGTGGCATCATTCTTGGTGAGGGTAAGATGCTACTCAAGGTCAGGGTCATACCGGCCTGGGCTACATGCTCAGAGAGCTCCTCTATGTCTCTTTTCATGTAGTCCAGGGAGATACGTCTCAGGTCATTCACACCAGCATGGACAATGACTGAGTCATATTTGTACTTGCCTTGGAGTGACCTGAGTGCTTGTGTTATGTGGTGGATCCTAGCGCCTGACAGGCAGCTCACCGTGACCTTCTCCTTGTTCAGCCTGGTGAGCAGGATGTCAGTGTGCCTGACGATAGAGTCACCTATTACAAGTGTATCATGTGTGTTGTTTAGCCTTAAGGGCTGTGACTGTTCGGCACACTGGCTTTGTGAGCTATGTGTTGCATGTGTTTTGTTTTGGGGTAGCGGTTGCTTGGGTGTCTGTTTGGAGGTCTCTGCTGCTTAGGTAGATTTTTATTTAGAGCCTCTGAGTATGTTTTTGTGTGTTTATGTGTTTGGTTTGCTGTCATGGTAGGTCTATGTGAGACTGGAATTGTAGTGAGTGTGGTAGTGAGTCATACATTCTGCAAGTCTCCCGAATGCTGAAAGGTCTACAGAAAATGGAAGAACATTCTTAAAATGTCACCCTGCAGTCTTTGCAGAGGTATAATAGCATAATACAATCCGAAATCTGGATATCAGCATTGTTGATCAGAACTATTTCACTGTATACACTTTGGTACAAGAAATACTGGAGAAGTTGATGGATTTTGATGAAGATCTGAGTATTTTACCTGGCAAAAAAACACATTAAACTATGCTGGTGGGACATGCAGGGAGTCACTAGACTCACATAAGCAAGGTTTTCAGATTCTTTGTAGCACAGTTTAGACCATTTTCCACCTTTTCATCCATGTCTGTCCCAAACCCATTGTGGTACTGACATTTTCCATCTCAAGAATGTGAAACTGCATGCAAATAAACCATCTTTCTTGTCTTTGAACAGCATATAACATTATTTATTTCAACATCTAATGCACTGTTGTTTTCTGTCACTGTGTAAAAAAGAAGCAAGCTCTGAATATTGCTGTGGGAACATTTAAACCAACCACTTCACCACTTGAGATTTCCGTTCCCATACTTCATAGTTCAATAAAAAATGCACATCGGCAAAAAATACCCTTTAAATTTCATACTCCAGGTTTACTGAATATGCCAAGGAACCCATCTAGGAGTCAAATGAGCCTTAAAAATCATGCCATTATTGTATACTGTATAATGGTCATTGGAAACTTATTCCATAGTTTACCCACCGAGAATATAATAAACTTAATCCTACAGATACTTTGTACCTGTCACATTTGACAGCAACACATCCACCCCTAGAACTACAAAAGTAAATAACCAGCACCAACTTGGAGAATGGAGCAACACCATGCAGTAAACTGAAAAGAACGTTCACTGAGTAAAGCACACCATCTTTTCAGTTTAATGCATGGTATTGCTCCAATCTCCATGTTGGTGTTGGATATTTACGTTTGTCTTTCCTGTGGTTCTTGGCATTCTTGTGCACCCCTGAAACTAGTTATTGTCTGAATAAGTTCTAAATTTATAATTACCCTAAATTATTCATCATGTAAAGCCCTAAATACAAGAAATAATTTGCCTCTTAGCTGTCTGTAACAGAAAGAATACAATCAAAGAATATTTAGTCACCTATTATAAGATAAGCTTTTATATGTTGTTATCCATTTAGTGAATTTCCTCTGGACGCTCTTCAGGAATAGGAGGTCAAATTTGTTGTATATACAAAATAAAGTTTTATTGTATAGCTTAACCACTGAGTATGCAATATACTTAGTCCTACAAGTATTTGTGCACCTGTCAAGCTGGACAGCAAGATGTCCACTCGTGGAAGTAACTTTTTCTGAATAAGTTTGAAATATAAAAGTACCCCCGATTCTTCATCATGGAAAGCTCCAAGTAAAATAATGAATTCACCTCCATGGTACATGTAACAAAAAGAATACAATCCAAGAATGACTTGTCTACTAGTGCTAGATATGTCTTTTAGACTGTTCCTTTCAGTGAATTTCCTCTGGACACTCTCCAGGTCTACTATGCCACATTTCTTGCCTACATAAATAAACTCCTGTACTCTAATTCTAGTCTAACATAAGTTAGAAATAAACTGACTAAAGAAGACTGGGAATGTCGTGATAATGTTGTTAAACACAAGTCCTAAGATATGCCTGGCTTTTTGCTCTTGGCTATTTTTGCAAGGTTTTTAAATATTAAATTATCATTAATTTTGACTTCTTAATCTTTATTTCCTATAACTATTTTAAGATTTGAGTCACCCACAAAATATTAGCCGTAGGTTACAGTTTATCAAATAACATAGCCCCACACTTTTGGTATTTATTTTCTGCCAGTTGTTTCTCACCCATGTATGCTCATCAGACAAGTAGTTGTTAAATCTATTCATCTCTTCTGTCCTCGTAATGAGAGCACTTATCATGATGCTGTCTACATATATGACCATCCAATAAGAGGTGGACAAAGGATTAAAAGAAAATACAACATTAAACCACAAACCAGAATTCATTTTAGCTCAATTGGAAATGTAGCTATTAACCTTCCATCTTTCCTTGAACCAATTCTCACTTGGAAGAGAATACTGTTGAAACTTTAGTACAGTCACGTTAAGCTACGCCCATTCTAATGTCTGAATACTTTGCTTTACTAAGAAGATCATTAATGTCCACCGAGTTTGTTAGTGTAAATCTTTTTTTTCCATCCATTATAACTATCTTTAATCCAGTTTGGCTTCCCAGTTTCCTCCTCTATCATATTCTTGCAATATGTGGCACTTAATGGTGATATCTGATTGATTATATTCGCAGTTGTTTAAGTAGAGCATTTCTCTAATGAAGTCTTGTAGTTAATGAGCAATAAAGTGTTTATTTTTATGGTTCCAGCATACACTTTTTTTTTAACATTTTTCAAAAGATTTCTGCACTGAGGAGGTTAGACATATAGTCTTTAATTGAAAATCTTATCAATTGCCCCATCTTTGTGAAAAGGGACTATACTTCTTGTTTTCTAAGTTACTTGGCACAACACATTCTGTTAGTAATAAATTAAGAGCAATGCGAGTGGGGTAGTATTGTGTTTATCTACCTGTTTCTAAAAGCATTTAGAAATATTGTCAGGCCCTGGGCTGGGCTACTCCCCTTTTAGATAAAGACCTAGTCACCATATCTGAAATGATATGTATAGTGTTTATTACAAGAATCGCATTCTGCATTGTAGGCATTATCAGTGCTAGTAAAATATGTTTTAAATGTGTTGACTCACTCCATGACCTTGTACAGTAATTTTCCATCGTGTATAATAGCACCAGTATATTTAGTCTTTATGTAAATGGTGTTGTTCACATAAGATAAAAACTTTTAACTGTCTCCCATTTCATTCAACTTGTTGTAGTTGGCTTTTGGCTTTTGCTGCCCTCATGCATTTCTTTAAGGACTTACTGGCCTTGCTACATTTTTTTTTTGAGGTAGAATTAAATTTCGTAAAGGTAAAAAAAAATACTTTTTTTGCCATCAATCAATCAATCATCTTGAGAGAGATTTTTTTTCAACAAGGTGGGTTGACACAGGAAGATCTGGACAGAAACTATGTCATTGTGATCTACTACTTCATTGCCCTTTGGGTAAACTATTGCCACCAGTTAAATTCAATTCTAGCTTATTTAAATTCAAAATTAAGTCATGGTTGGCAGTGGCAGCTGGTGACTTCAAATCAAAGGGGTGCTGCAGGGACAGCTGAATAGGTGGGGTCAATGGGAAAGGGTGCGGCCAACTAGAAAGGGGAGGAGCTATGCTCAAAACCACAAAAACTAACTAAATACACTGCCCTGGGTGCCAAACTGTCATTATGAGAGTCCAATCAAGACAAAATGAAGTGTAGAAGAATAAAAATATTTCAATGCATTGGCTGCATGACAGCTTACTTAATATCTAGATGGAAACAAAAAGGTTGTGAGGCATAAAAAAATAAATTACTTTTTAAATACATTAATGGAATGCCAGTCAAAATCAAGTATAAGAACAACAAGCAGCACTCAACTCAAACCACTTCTTGCACTGCAGTTCTAATTATAATTTATATTCAGCTTTATTAAAGTACCAAGTAACATGCTGAAAGTAGAAATCTCTGATGCCCCACTTGTAAAAATGTTTCTTATCCAAAAAGACCTGCTGCCTGACAACTATCTACTTGTTTCATGGGGAAAACATGATCAAAGTAAAAAATGAAAAGCAAACAAGAAATAAGCTCAAGATACATTGCTTAAAAGGATTACTGTACGGGTTATGGACCACACGATTGGCATTCTGTTTAGTTTACAGGTAAAGCCTGCAGAGATGACTGGAAGTCTCCAAGTGTAATGAGCTCCTTAAAATAATGTAATCCTGTCCTTTATTACAAATACTGTCATATGCATTTCAATACCCAAGGCTTATACATTATCTAGTTAAGTATTCTCTACATGGCAACAACAGAAAGGATTACAATGTTGGCAATTCTTTAACAGTATGCTTATTAAAGCTTACTTGCATCTTACAATCTCAGCCAAGCTTACCTGATGGTCATTAAAGTATTGCTACTTAAACACAGAGCAACAGGCACTTTGAGTAATAAGCATAAATCATCAGTACAAACAATATGACAGAAACCAGGCCATTCTGCAAAAATCAAGGACAGATGAAAAGCCACTCTAGTACTTGTGTCTACCTTGGATGGGGGGGGATACTCTGCAAATTTACACTGCATAACTACTCCTTGCCTTGCTTCGACACATCCAGAGTCACTACATGGGGGAGTGGGGTGCAACAAGTATGTCACAATTTGAAATGTCTCTGGCTGACTGTGATGGCCCTGACACATTTGTCATACCTCTCAACCTCAGAGCAAGAAATCTGGACAAAGCCATACAAAGAAGTGGGACAAAGGAAGATAATAGAATAGGTCTTGCATTAGTATGAATTTTCTGAATGGTATGAAATCTGAAACTCAAATGTCTGTCATTATTTTCTAACTTCAGTTTTTAATGATTTGTCACTAATTTGACAAAAAAACACAATTTTATGAAAAATGGACCAAAAATGTGATGTAAAAATATAAAACAGCCACACAATACAGCTGGGAACCTGTCAAAGAAGGGACACTTAAATATCAATACTGTTAATTTGAGCAGCTGACAAAATAAAAGAATCTACATGCATTTCTGAAATAAAAGTAATCTATAACTCTGATTATTACAGTTATTCCTTAATTGTAAACCCTCCATGTTTTCTTCCAAAATTGCTATTTTGCAGAGGGATTATTAGGGGGGAGAGCAACATTATGAGCCAAAATCAGGGACAGTTGAGAGGTTTGGCTATGCCTAATTCTATAAAGCTATGTATTTGCATGTACATCTCAACCTGTTAATGCAATAAATCTGGACAAGGCCAAATATATTGGGGGAACATATAAACAGTACTAAAAAATGCTCTTGTATAAACTGAGACAGTTGATAGAACAGCAGGTCTTACTTTAGCATGCATTTTTCTGAAGGTTATGAAGTCTGAAACTCAGTGTGTCATTATTTAGTGACTTACTTCCTAAATGATTTGCCAGAGAACCACAAATTATATGAGGAACAAACCAAAAATAAGAAGCAAAAATCTATTCATTCTTTAAAAATCTGGACAGTTGGGAGGTATAGTTCAGCTGGGGCTGTCTTTAATTTGCTGCCCTTCCCCCTCACAAAATCATGGTCGAATGGAGCCTCCCCCTGCAGGCATTCAAATGATCCATTACTTGGCTATTTCACTCCATTTAACATAAATACTAATGTGCATACTGATTTACTTCTATGATGATTTGGACTTCATTTGAAAGTTTTATTTTGCATTTTACAGCACAAACACTCAGACATCTGCTAAACAAACTTAGCATTAACACTTCTCTGCCCTTGAAACTCACATTAATTGAAACAGCATTGAAACCCACACATTCAAAGAAAATACATTTTACCAGTGGCAGATAAAGATTAATTCTGGGCTGTTTTCAAATCATAGGTCCCTTGCATATGAAACATACATGTGCTCTTTGATGCACCTTCCTATTGTTTTGAACATTTTTCCAGTAAACAATTAAACAAAACACATGCACCAATAATGACAAAACTGCCCAATTCAGAACATCTTTCCAGTAAACAATGAAACAAAATGCATGCACCCATAATGACAAAACTGCCCAGTTCAGAACATTTCCATCATAAAAGTCTACTCAAACTTCTACAGTCCACCATTATCAGTAAATATGCACAATTCTACAGTCCACCATTATCAGTAAATATGCACAATTCTACATTCCACCAGTATCAGTAAATATGCACAATCTCTGAAGAAGTAAAAAAGTCATCTAAATAATTCCACATTAAATAAATCTGTAACTAATGAAGAGGTTGCTGCTAGCAAACACCTTTATATTTCATGGTTTCATCGAAAAATAAAGTGTCTGATGCCCCTGAGGAATAAATTGCCTATATTACATTAAAAATGATAAGCTAGTAATATTGCAATAGGAAATGGATGGCAAACTGATAACAGTCTCAGTAAGTATCTTAACTTTTTCAGTACGGCAGCATTCACCCCTTGTGGGAGTAGAACCAACAACCTTCGGCATCAAAAGCAAGTACACAACCTGCTGTGCTATTAACAATGCAAGCTGACTTAGCATAAGCAGCACTAAACTTCTCTTCCCCTGCAGCTCTCAGCTCCTTGTAAAATCTACTCAATACTCAACTGCATCTCAACTTCACAGCACAAGAAATCTGGAAAAAGCCACATTTATTGGGGATGGGGTCAAAAGTCCAAAAAACAGGGACACATTAAACATTGCTTGTATAATCTTGGAAAGTTGCTAGAATAAAATGCTGTGTTACCACCATACATTTTACTGCCAAGGTCCCTGTGCAAAAGAGTCAGAGCAACATACCACTATGCCAAATCAGCTGCTTTGTGAAAGAAAAATGCTGTGTTATGCGGTAGCATTGTCACCTCACAGTAAGATCCTGTCTGGTTCGATTCTCAGCTAGAGAGTCTTTTGCATTGAGACATGTGTGAATGGCCGTACCTTCTTTGAAGGTTGTGCGTCAGGGCTGGTAACTCGGCACGTAAAAATCAACTACCAATCATTAGCGGACCGGAGTTCCGCTGTGGTGACCTCTAACTGGGAAAAGCCGAAAGACATAACAACACCAACCACCATACATTTTACTACCAATGTCCCTGTGTAAAACAGTCAGAGCAACATACCACTATGCCAAATCACCTGATTTGTGAAAGAAAAATGCTGTGTTACCACCATACATTTTACTGCCAAGGTCCCTGTGCAAAACAGTCAGAGCAACATACCACTACACCAGATCAGCTGCTTTGTGAAAGAGAGGAAGACTGAAACTTAAATGGCTATCATTTAATGAATTCAGTTCTCACCATAGCTGTCAACCTCTTAGCGCAAAACACCTGGACACACCCAGTAATGAGGGAATACAGCCTTCAAACATATTCAGTGAATTCAGTTCTTGCCATAGCTGTCAACCTTAGCACAAAAACCTGGACAAAGCCAATAATGGGGTAATACAGTCCCAAAAATAAAGACAAATTTCAAATATTCATCTTATAAACTTAGAAAATTGCTAGAATAAAAGGTTGTGTTACTATGTATTTCCTGAAGAATATGAAGTCTGAAATTCAAATGCCTGTCAATTTTACTTCTGACAGAACAAAAACAATTTTCAGCAGTGGCCCAGGAAGAAATCCTGCAGACACATGTCTTTGTAAAATGTCAGAACACCAAAACAAATCCACACAAACACAGGGATGAGATGCAGACTCCACACAAAAAGCACCCCAGCCAATAATCTAACCAGAAAACCCATAGCTGTGAGGCAACAATGCTACCACTGCACCATCAAATATGTATGGAATTAAACATTCAGAAACCTGAAGTCTGAAATTCAAATGCTTGTCAATTTTATTTAACATTTGTTAATCAGGACAATCTGACTTGGAACAAAAAAACAATTTTCAGCAGAGGCCCAGGAAGAAATAATGCAGACATGTCTTTGTAACATGGGAGGACACAAAAGCAAACCCACACAAACACAGGGAAAAGATGCAGACCCCACACAGAAGGCACCCCAGCCAAGAATCAAACCTGAGAACCTGCAGCTGTGAGGCAACAATGCTACCACTGCACCATCAAATATCAAGCAGTGCAACATTTAGAAACCACAGATATTATGAGGAACAGATCAGATCAAATATGAGGCAAAAATCTACAATTTCTTTTACAAATGGTGGTGGGTAGGGGATTCAGTTCCTTAACACCTGCATACAAGGTACAGAGTTCAAGCCTGAGTATCTCTACCCACCACCATTTGTTCTCTCTAGCCACCAGTATATAGTAACTGGGGCATTTCACACACACACACACACACACACACACACACACACACACACTTTGTTCTGCAGTATAAACACCAGCTACCAGCCTGAACAAACACACACTTTGTTCTGCAGTATAAACGCCAGCTACCAGCCCAAACTCCAGCGACTGAATGAACACCTACCTGGTAATTCAAATCCAGCGAATGAAGCAAGCCCACAATCCAAACACCTACCTGAAGCCTTTGTCCAGCAGTAATCCACAAAGCCCAGGGTTTGCCCCACTGTTCATCCTTTTCATATCTGCTAACCCTAATTCTACTCCTGCCCGCAACTCCAACTCTACGCAATACATAATTAAAAAAAAAAAAAAACTTTTGCTAATAGTACCACTGCACAAAACAAAAGCACAAAGGCCACATGCAACACTAAACAGGCACAGCACAAATTCTACCACCTTACCTAATCCTTACTCTCACTCTAATCCTCAGACATTAACAGATACATTGTAAATGCTATATAGCTGTCTTGCATGTCTTTAAACCCCTCAAACACTTTCTGTCAAATATTTATTTTCATGAGCCTTACTACTTAACAATACAATATAAAACTTAAATTTAACCATAAGAGATTCACACAAATGTGCATTCATTCGTGTAACACTTTTTTTAAACCCACACAAATTTTTCTACCAAATGAATATTTTACATTTTGAACTCCCTGTGTGTGTGTGTGTGTGTGTGTGTGTGTGTGTGTGTGTGTGTGTGTGTGTGTGTATGTATATAAATATATATATATATATATATATATATATATATATATATATATATATATATATAAAGGCATTATGCATAGTCGCTTGTACAAATGCAGTAGGGGTATTCCTTTTGGTTCCATCTGAGCACAGCAAAGGCATGATTCATAGAGGCCTAACAAATAATGAGGTACAATGAGAAATGTTGTAAATTATAGTATGCTAGTAAGGTGGTTTTACAATTCATAGTCAGACATCACTGCAGTATGCAAATCCATTCTTAAATGCAATGCTTCACCTTCAATATTGGAGTTGTAATCCTCAACTTGTCTGTCCAAGTATGCCTAAGTACTTCCTTGACACACAAATTAATTATTTTCCCCACTAACCTTCATTAGTTTGTATTAAGCATGTACAAGCACTAAAATGACAAAATAAATTATTTCGCTTGGAAATCCCTTTAACAGATAAATGAATCCCCCAGCGACCTCTTCAGTAACAATTCCTAGTATGCAAAAGTATTGAAATGAAGCATTCATCCAAGCCACCCTTCAAGACCATGCCCTGGTATGCAAAAACACAAAAATGAACATTTCACCCAAACAACCCCTTCAGTAATATCTCAAGTTATGCACAGGCACTAAACTGAACAGTTCAGCCAAGCAACCCCTTCAGTAACATGTCCTGGTATGCACAAGCACTAAAATGAAAACTTCACCCAGGAGACCTTTCTGTGACATGTCCAGATATGCACAAGCAGTAAAATGAACATTTCAGCCAAGCAACACCTTCAGTTACATGCCCTGGTATGCACAAACATTAAAATGAACGTTTCTCCCAGGAGACCTCTTCAGTGACATGTCCAGGTATGCACAAGCACTAAAATGAACATTTTGCCCAAGCGACCCCTTCAGTAATATCTCCAGGTATGCACAAGCATTAAAATGAACATTCCTCCCAGAGACCTCTTCAGTAGCATGCCTGGCGTGCACAAGCACTAAAATGAACATTTCATTCAACCAACTCCTTCAGTAATATCTCCAGTTATGCACAAGCAACAAAATAAAGCATTTAACAAAATGAACCCTTTGGTAAAAATGTCCAGGTATGCTGAAGCACCATTGCATCTCTGTGCTCAGCTGAAAATGGTTGCTTTCTGCTGTAACTTCAGGGTCATTTACACACTTTGTATGCAAATGAGTTCATTATAGATTCATGTCTATGAATCAAACTCATGTGCAAACATGTAAATCCCCTTAACAATGTAGCAGCTGTCCCCTTATCGGTTAAGCATAAATCATGTTATGCATTTCCAATAGGGGTGTGTTCAGAAAAAAGTCCTCCACATTTCTATAGTGATCTTGACAATCTGTAATTTGCATAATGTTGTAGTGCCTATCTTTGCAGATCACTTCAACAAATATGCAAAGCCCCAAAATATTAATACTACAAGTATCTCAGTCTTGCACTTATGTATGCTTCTGTTTTTGTATTTCTAAGAACTGTAATTTCCAACCTTGGACTTTCAGAAGAAGAACCAATGTGTGCACATATTTCCCCAGAAATATGTTTGTATACATATCCCTCACCCCCAAAAATGCAAGCACTACAGTGTTATATTGCAAATAAAAGGAGTATTCATACTGTAGAACATACACGATTTATTCGGCAATGTAAGTTTAAATGTAAGCATTTCAACAGCCCCTGTGTTGCAAGAGAAAGCTTATAAAATATTAGAGAATAATATAAATTAATAAACATACATAACAACAAATACATTTATAAAAAATTGTTTTATAACATAGTAGGTTGGAACATTTCAGTTCCAGCGTTTTATTTATAAATAAATTCAGTTAATATTTTTAAAAAAATTTATAAAAGTAGTGGATAAATGTTTTAGATGAAATGTAATTAATGATTTAGAATGTAATTGGTCATTATTATGTTAATTGGTGTGTATCTGTGATAGGTTCATATTTATTATAAAAAAGTGGATGTTTAGAAAGATATTTATTCTGATGAAGGCTATATGTAGTAGCCGAAAGCGCTTAATCAGGTTGCAATAATAAAAGACATTTGGATTTTCTATACAGCCTGGTATCTGTGTTAATTTGTGGTTTAACTGTTTTGGGTGATTGGACATTGGTTTTCGTTATTTTAGACCCAATTACTGGGCTGTATCAACATAGAAAAGGAGACAGAGCAGAAGGAACGAAACTCCAGTCAGGTCAGTTCTGGGCCTGATTCCATGGAAAATACAGAGTTAAGTCTGCTAAAACCCGAGTTTGCCCAACTGAAAGGAGAAATGGAGCGGCTAGTAAATGTTTTTTCCAGGTTACAAAGTACTTTATTGCAGTCCACAAATGCTCATTTGCATTCACTCAATTGTGAGGAGCCGAATGGCTTGGTTGTTATGGAAACAACCAATAATAAGGAAGGAGAGTTCAGTGGTTGCGTGGTTCACGCAATGCTCACACATGGGGAAGAGTCAGGAAAATAATGGCGTTACCTTGAGAGGACGGCATCTTCTAGATGGTGTGGACACAGATTTGGTGAGGGATAAAAACCAGGACATTCATCTTTTTAATAAAAAGGGAAACACAGCGGCTTCCAATTCAGGTACTGTGAATTTTAATTTTTATGGTGACCAGGAGAGACCACGAACGAGTAAACAAGCTACCAATGGTAGCAGTAATCAGTTCACAGGAAGTAACTTTATCGGCAATATGGGGAGACTTTCTGGCAATGTACAAATGGACAATGAGGGTTTACCAGGGGGTGTATAATTGGAATACAGTGACAAATGTTATACTTCTTTATTAAATAGGAAGTATGTATTCTCTGATGTTGGGCAAACTGTTATGGAAAGTAATTACGTTTCTGACAGGAATGGTGAAGTAAAAGCAAAATTTTCATCCTTGAAAGATATGATTTATTGTTTAGAAAAAAGATTGTTTAAACTAAAATCTTTGGAACTGGATAACGCAAATCTGAATGACTGTTTAAATTTGCAGGTTGTTCCATAAGGTTTGAGAATATTTAAATTCCCTTTTGGAATTAATTATAACGAAAAGGTATTGACATTTTTTTTACATTATTTGATGAAACTGGTATCAACATTGTAAAAAAACTGTTTTTTTATTATGAGCAACAAAGGGAAGATGTTAAAAAAGAGGTGGAAATGTTGGATAAGAATATCACAAAAGATTTGTTGTTTCCACAATATAAAGAAATGTACTCAAACGTTTTTGGTACGGTTGATAGAAGAATAAATAATTTATTCCTCAAGAAAAAGAGAAAGTTAGAGAGAGATAGTAAACAATACAGAGAAAAGAAAGTGTAACCAGTAGAAAATATAGTTCATTCTCAAAATTATAATTATGGAGACAATAGGCTTGATACACATGGTGAGGCCTGGGGTTATGAGGAGGATTATGTGGTTAGGGAAGATATAGTGAATAATGAGACCTTGGACCAGGATTTTCCAGTACTACGTCGCTCTGAGAGGTTAGCGCAGAGACAGATGAATACAGGGGGATACAACTGGCATTACTCCAAGTCCCAGAGAATGAACAAATATTAGTGAAAGAACTAACATCAGCAATAGATAGACAAAAAAAATAGTGAACACAGTAGATGGGTTCACTATATATAACTATACAGAACAGCGTATTACAGACACCCACTTTCATCTTTTTTCTAAAGGAATACAATTTGTACCCCAAACAAAAGCTAGTTTGGTAGACAACATTACAGAGTTAAAATTATGTACAAGAAAATTAAATTTTGATATTATATTTTCTGAGGATAGACACAATAAAGTAGGTAGTAGAGATATTCCACATAAAAAATAGTGTGTATAATCCACCACTTCATCCTCTAATAGATACCTTTGAAAAAGTAGTTTTGGAAGAACTGTATAAGATTCATGATGTTAACAGAAACAGAAAAATAAGATGGAATTTAAGTAAGGAGGAATATAACCTTTTAATGGATCTGAGGAAAGATGGGACAATAAGGATTATGACCCCAGACAAAGGGGGAGGGGGAGGGGTAGTGCTATACAAAGCTACTGACTATTCAGATGTAATGCAAAGTTTATTATTCTATGAAGAAACCTATGTTACAGTTTCAAAAAAATCTAATTAATATTTCATATTCCCGAATCAATGCATATTTGGAGGAATATTTATTAAATAGAAGAATAGAAACAGAACTATATGAGTTTTTGTATATTAAGGACCCTATAATCCCAATTTTCTATGGAATTCCCAAAATACATAAAAAATATTGAAAGGCCACCATCCAGACCAATAGTTGCAGCAGGGGGATCAAAGACCTACCCTCTGGCAGTGTTAGTAGACTCTTGGGTAAAACATGTAGTGAACAAAAGAAAACATCTGGTAAAAGATTCTTGGGAATTTCTTGGAACATTGAAAAAGGAGAAATGGCAGAACAATTTGATATTCCTTACTATAGATATAAAAGACCTGTTTACAGTGATACCCAAAAGAGAGGGTTTAGAATTTTTTGAGGAGGCATTATTTTCTTATTCAAAACTAGGGCACCACAACATTAATTTGGTATGTGAAATGATAAGTTTAATACTGGAAAATAATTTTATTTTTTTTGAAGGAGAGTATTATCAACAAATCTGTGGAGTAGCAATAGGGGCAGCTTGTGCCCCCGTATATGCTAACGTTGTGCTTTTGGGATGGGAGTCCACTTATGTATTTAATAGTCCCTTCTGGAATAAGATACAGTTTTATTCCAGATTTTTGGATGATATCTTTGTTTTATGGAAGGGTACACAGGAATAAATAGTAGAGTTTGTGACATATTTGGGTGAAACTACAGAATTTTGAAGAGGTTATTATGCACTGAGAAAGTAGATGGTTTTAAGTTAGATATTAGACAGTTCTTAAGGAATGGGACATACCCATGTAATAGATGCAACATGTGTAGATTTATTTCCAATATCCAACCCTTCACGGTTCCGGAATTGGACTATACTTTTACACCATTCTTTTATGCAACTTGTGAGTCTAAAAATGTAGTCTATTTAGCTACCTGTGAAGCCTGTAAGGCATATTATGTGGGGCTGACATCTAGAAGACTCAAAGGTCGTATTTATAATCACCATTATGATACGAAGAAAATTATCTTGACCAATGCTTTGGCTAAGCATAATTATATGTTTCCTAACCATCACTTTAGGTTCAGGGTGTTACAGTTAATACACAATAATAAGAGAGAAGGCAATAACATGGGGTATCTTGAGTTGGTTGAATTGAACTGGATCCTGAGATTAAGGGCACATATTGAGCCAGGATTGAATCAGGCTCTAAGTATAAAACCAGCATTGGCAAGAAGCAGATAAAATTAATTCTTATTTTGAATGTATTTTGAGTATGTATAATGAATTAATAACTGCTATGAATCATGAATTATGAATTATGAATCAATTGCCATAACTATTGATATTTATTGATCTTTTATATATATATATATATATATATATATATATATTTTTTTTTTTTAAATCAAGGTATTGATTATGTTTTTTATATAGGTTATTTTAATTTTAATGAAATTTGAAATATTTTGTTACGTTTGTCATTTTTATGACTAAGATACAAGCATGTATAGTATATGACTTTTTATTGAAATGCATTTTCAATACATATGCATTATGTTTTTATCTATACATACGTTTATATGTAATAATAAGCACATCAATACTTTTGTTTGTTTATTTTATTGGGAAGATATTCTGATAGAACTTCCTTTAAATATACATACTGTTGTAGTCTGATTTTATGTCATGTTATGTTCTACTTAATATACACTGTATGTTTAAGAAAGTAAGATGACTGGGAACATAAAGTGCAGGATTAGTTAGTTGATTGATTGATTGCTTACAACGTATCTATTTTAATTGTTCAATTAGTGGGAAGCTTTTAGTATAAATATGTGTGAAATTGAGCTGTTGTATAAACCTGAAGAAGTGTACCTTGGCTGTATGTGAAAGCGCTAGTTCTACAATAAATATCTTTCGTTTATAACATCGTGGTGGCTTCTGAACAATTTTGTCTTTGCTGTTATCTGCTCTTTTTGCCAGGAGTCTTTGGATGGTAGTATTTTGTTTTTTGCTGCTATTTTTACTACTTTGTTACAACATCTACCATCACACGATGGAACCTTCAACAATTGAATTGGACTATAATCCTGGGATCAGGAATACCACTACCGATTGGAATAATATTTTTCATCAACGAGAAAACCCGTTACTGAATATGGACTTATATCCCTCAACTGCTTGCAAGAGAACAGGTACTGTAGAGAACCTGCAGGAATTCTATAATGATTTAAGGCAACTTGAAAATGACTTATATAAATTACACAGATTTATCTGGCAGAGAAGATATCTAGAGGCATGCCTTCACTTTAAAATAATACCCTGAGGCATGCGCATATTATGTATGCCTAGTTACGGAGACAGCCACCCTGAACTTTTGAGGAGATGGCAGCAACTTAATATAGACCTTAGCACTCAGTATATCAAGTTGCTAATTGATTACTTTTCCCCTATTGAGTCTGAACTGGTTACTAAAGTGGAAGCATTACATCAAGATATACTGCATTCTTATAAAGGGGAGGTGTATGACTGCAAATTAGATACTATGTTCAAACAAATTGCTGCATATAGTGAAAGATTGGAGCAACTAAAATATAAGAAGCTTAGAAGAGACTATCAAGATTTTACAACCGGACAAATTTTTGTTTGGCCCAAATATAATAATGCATCCAATTTACAATGCCATGAGTCTATCAGTACAAACCATCATATTACTGAAATAATGGAAAGCGGTGAATCTTCAAATGATGGGAGCATGGTGATGACATCATCTACTATCGACAATAGCGACAACCAGGTACCGGTTAGTGAAACTCCACCATGCAATCAATTAGCCCTGAAAGCAACACTTCCCTTGGGAGCGAGACCGAAACTTGGAGCGAATGTAGTACCAGGTGCTTTTTTACAGCTACCGGTACAATACAAAACCAGGGTTACAACACGTTCCGAGAGTCGAGGGAGAGGAAAAAGGAAATATTCAGGCGAGACCATGGAACCGAGATGGAAGAACAGGAGCTAAAGAAACTGATTTTTAATCTCTCAACATGAGTGTTAACTACGGATGAAGAGGAACTATTAAATAAGGGATTGTCCTTTATCCCTTCCCAAGGGAGCAATCTTTCAGAACTACTGATTGACTTGCGTTTATTTGCAAGAGCTGTAGCACTTAAGGTACTTTATAAAGATGTTTATACGTCGTGTTCTAATGTTAACAATAACTTTAGGAATAAGAGCATGTTTATTCCATCTCATCTGAATAATGTTGAATGCTTTGTAAAATCATGCGAAAAAGACCTTTATGCACATTATTCTGGGGATAAGCATAGGAGAATATTTCATAACCTGAATCCAAGTTTGAAATCATATCTTAGGGACTTACAAAATGCAAAAGAGCTAACTTTTAAACCAGCAGACAAAGGTGGGGGAATAGTGATGATGGAAACCTCTATGTATATAGAACTGATGTTTGAAATGCTTAGTGATGATTCTGCATATAAATGTATAGAGAGAAAGGATATAACATGTATTGTGAAGCAGGTACAAGATTCTCTTTTTGATCTTCTGATGTGCAGACAGATTGATAAAGATCTATATGAATATCTACTTATAGATCTTCCACTCATACCCGTGATAAAAGGCCTCCCCAAGATACACAAGGGAGTTTTTCCACCTCCCCTACGCCCAATAGTATCAGGAGAGCAATGGGTGACAGAGAAAATTTCCATTTTTATTCAATCTAAATTAGGACCCTTGGTTAAGAAGATACCTACCATATTGAAAGATACTTATGGGCTGTTGAATGAGCTACAGGATGTAGCTATTATACACAATACATCTCCTTGCACTATTTTGGTATCAATGGATATTAAGAATTTATTTACAAGTATCCCCAATGATTATGGGGTAGAGGCCATTAGGGAATTATTATATATGGATGGCACACTTGATAAGGCCTGTCAAACATTAATATGTTTTCTACTAGAATTAGTTTTGAATAACAACGCATTCTTATTTCATGATAAGATATATGCACAAATATGGGGAGTAGCCATGGGCACTCCCTGTGCAAATGATTATGCTAATCTAGTGATGCATCAGTGGGAAAACAGGTTTCTTTTTAATAGTGAGTTGTTTAGGAACGTCTCATTATACAGACGTTTTGTGGATGACATTCTAATATTGTGGAATGGAAGTGAAGATTCACTTTTAGATTTGGTTTCATATATGGAATCTACCACTGATTTTTTGAAATTTACAGTGGAAAAATCTATTAGTAAAATAGATTTTCTGGATGTTACTATCTTAAAAGAACCAAATGGTTCCATTTCAACTACTATTTTTAGGAAACCATGTTGGAGAAATGCCATTCTTCATTATAACAGCATGCATCCACGACATGTATTTAGAAATGTGGTTAAGGGACAGCTTTTGAGAACATCATCTTTGTGTAGCAAGGAAGAAGATAGAAATTCACAATTAAATTCAACAGCAAACTTTTTCATAGATAGGGGTTATCCTTACACTTTGGTAGATGAGATGAAATGTTCTATCTTGGATACTGGGTTAAATGTTAATATGAGACGAAGGACCCATGTGCAAGGTCCTAAGATGTATCAACATGATACAAGGGTAGCCTTTACAACTAGATATACAAATGACATCTATTATATTAATAATATCATCAGAGACAATTGGAAGATCTTGCTATTGGATACACATGTAGCACAGGTAGTTGGTAATAAACCTATCTTCAGGTATAGGAACAGCAAGAACCTGAAGAGGTTATTATGCACTGAGAAAGTAGATGGTTTTAAGTTAGATATTAGACAGTTCTTAAGGAATGGGACATACCCATGTAATAGATGCAACATGTGTAGATTTATTTCCAAGATCCAACCCTTCACGGTTCCGGAATTGGACTATACTTTTACACCATTCTTTTATGCAACTTGTGAGTCTAAAAATTTAGTCTATTTAGCTATCTGTGAAGCCTGTGAGGCATATTATGTGGGGCTGACATCTAGAAGACTCAAAGATCGTATTTATAATCACCATTATGATACGAAGAAAATGATCTTGACCAATGCTTTGGCTAAGCATAATTATATGTTTCCTAACCATCACTTTAGGTTCAGGGTGTTACAGTTAATACACAATAAGAAGAGAGAAGGTAATAACATGGGGTATCTTGAGTTGGTTGAATTGAACTGTATCCTGAGATTAAGGGCACATATTGAGCCAGGATTGAATCAGGCTCTAAGTATAAAACCAGCATTGGCAAGACGCAGATAAAATTAATTCATATTTTGAATGTATTTTGAGTATGTATAATGAATTAATAACTGCTATGAATCATGAATTATGAATTATGAATCAATTGCCATAACTATTGATATTTATTGGTCTTTTATATATATATATATATATATATATATATATATATATATATATATATTTTTTTTTTTTTTTTTTTAAATCAAGGTATTGATTATGTTTTTTATATAGGTTATTTTAATTTTAATTAAATTTGAATTATTTTGTTACATTTGTCATTTTTATGACTAAGATACAAGCATGTATAGTATATGACTTTTTATTGAAATGCATTTTCAATACATATGCTTTATGTTTTTATCTATACATACATTTATATGTAATAATAAGCACATCAATACTTTTGTTTGTTTATTTTATTGGGAAGATATTCTGATAGAATTTCCTTTAAATATACATACTGTTGCAGTCTGATTTTATGTCATGTTATGTTCTACTTAATATACGCTGTATGTTTAAGAAAGTAAGATGACTGGGAACATAAAGTGCAGGATTAGTTAGTTGATTGATTGATTGCTTACAACGTATCTATTTTAATTGTTCAATTAGTGGGAAGCTTTTAGTATAAATATGTGTGAAATTGAGCTGTTGTATAAACCTGAAGAAGCGTACCTTGGCAGTACGTGAAAGTGCTAGTTCTACAATAAATATCTTTTGTTTATAACATCGTGGTGGCTTCTGAACAATTTTGTCTTTGCTGAAATCTGTGGAGTAGCAATGGGGGCAGCTTGTGCCCCCGTATATGCTAACGTTGTGCTTTTGGGATGGGAGTCCACTTATGTATTTAATAGTCCCTTCTGGAATAAGATACAGTTTTATTCCAGATTTTTGGATGATATCTTTGTTTTATGTAAGGGTACACAGGAATAAATAGTAGAGTTTGTGACATATTTGGGTGAAACTACAGAATTTTGAGAGTTCACATATAATTTCAGTGCTGAAAGTATTAATTACTTGGATGTACAAATAATAAAAGACTTAGATGGATTTAGATCCAGAATACATAGAAATTATACATTTTGTAATACATATTTGCATTTTGGGAGTAACCACCCCACACCGCAAAAAAAAAAAGCATAGTTAAAGAACAAGCAGTGAGGGTAGCGAGAATGACATCACACCACAAAGATTTGTATGAGGAACTAAATAAAATACAAACAATGTTTGAGGAAAGAGGATATCCTAAGGAATTGGTCAAGGAAATCATTTTAGAAGTGTATAACAAGTGGGGTACAGCATACCTGCCATTGTTAGGGGTGGGATTGCAGAAAAATAATGATGTTTTAAACGTTGAAACTGATAAATATAAAAAAGCATGTGTGTTGGAATTTAATTATTTAACAAATGAAGTTAAAAAGACCCTACAAAAGAAATGGAGTATTTTCAAAATCAACAAGGAGATATACTAAAGGGTAGGTGCAAGCCCCAAATTTGTGAACAAAACTGGATTTAACCTCAAAAGCCTGTTAGAACATAAGTTGGAACCCAGGTTTAAGATAACCACAGGAACAAGACCGTGTGGTAGCTGTAGACAATGTTCTTTTATAAATAAAGAGAACTGCATTATTCTTGACAACAGAATGAAAAGTAGGATACAGTTTGTTAAAGGGAATTGTCTTAGCAAGGGGGTAGTATACTTAGCAATCTGTAATTCATGTTCAGGATTCTATGTGGGAAAGACCAAACAAGCTTTGAGGAATAGAATGCATGAACATGGGAATGATATTAAAAACACAAAGTTAACTAGTTCATTATATAAACTCTCACTGGACTGTTCCCAATTCAATAAGTTTTTATTTGGTATTTTGGAATGGGTTAAGCCCAACCCTGGGGGGGGGGTGACTGGAAAAATCTCTTGAAGAAGAGGGAAACCCAGTGGCAATTTAAAACAGCAGCTTTGTTTCCCCCTGGTTTAAGCATTTCAATAGCCATTGTGTTGCAAGAGAAAGCTAATAAAATATAAGAGAATAATATAAATTAATAAACATACATAACAACAAATACATTTATAAAAAATGCTTTATAACATAGTAGGTTGGAACATTTCAGTTCCAGCATTTTATTTATAAATAAATTCAGTTAATATTTAAAAAAAATTATAAAAGTAGAGGATAAATGTTTTAGATGAAATGTAATTAATGATTTAGAATGTAATTGGTCATTATTATGTTAATTGGTGTGTATCTGTGATAGGTTCATATTTTTTATAAAAAAAGTGGATGTTAAGAAATATATTTATTCTGATAAAGGTGATATGTAGTAGCCAAAAGCGTTTAATTTGATTGCGATAATAAAAGACATTTGGATTTCCTATATGGCCTGGTATTTGTGTTAATTTGTGATTTTTAACCCTGTTTAATCATTATTTGTTTGCTTCACTGAAAATTCTTTCTTGAAATATTTGTAGTACTCAAACATTTTTCAGGCTTATGTAAATAATGGAAATAGTTTATTAGTTTCTTTGTTGTTAATAGTTGTCAGTTCAGTATAAACAATGTATTAGACAGTTACACCAAAAGAAACGTTCTAATACCAAAACTCTAAAACTCAAAAACCAGGCAAACGACCTTGGACAGCCCCAAAAAACAACTCCACTCTTCTAATGAATTTTTAAGCGCTTTCATCCACCTTTATTTACGTGAACTTCCTCAGAAATGTTGTACATGAAAAAACTGTTGTTTAAATACAATTATCACAGGAAATGATGTCACTTAATGAAAATATTAATTAAACCATCCTTAAAACACATAAAATATTACATGTTTAAATCCTCCTTATTTCAAGATAATCAAAAAACTTTTTGGCAAGTTAAAAAATCTTTACAAATGTCTGTATATAGAATGTAAAAAATTAACTCTAATGTCTTCTATCATTTATAAAAACTATCTGTGCATTAAAAAACATTTTAAATTTATAACTTCATTGAGTCCTGGTGTTTGGTCAGCTCCAAACACCAATTGCCAAAATGATTCCTTACATTCTAGGATGTTATTTAAATCTCCTGAAAAGAGTCCCTTCTTAACCCCTTCCAAAATAAAAAATTCAAACTTTTTAAAATCTTTACATGTTGTCGCATGCCTGGCCAATGCATTATTTTTATCTTTCTTTTTAATAGTCAAAGTGTGCTCATATACTCTACTCTTGAAAATTCTTTCGGTTTTCCCTATATAGTAGTTGCCAAATAAACTACTAATTCACTATTGCAATTGTAGTAATTTTTGGCCCAAAATGTATAATTCAAATGCTCCACTGTCACAAAAGAAGAATTACTCATGTACCTACATTGTTTACAATTGGTACAGCTAAAAGTACCCTTTTTGTTAGTGCACCTCCTTTCCAAATTCTTACTGTCATCTTTACCTGATTCTAACAGGTGTTTTAAATCAATAGTTTTCTTATATGTGAATCTAGGTTTATGTCCTATAATGGAAACCAAATCCCTGTTTCCCATAATGACTTTCCAATTGTTTTCTATGATGGATTTTATATTCCACATTTCATTTACTATAGGCAATGGAAAAGCTGTCAAAAATCTTTGGCTTGCTTGTCAATATGGGTATCAATAGTGCACACTACAGGTTCAGCTACTAACACCTCTTCAGAATACAAAATAGGTTTAGCTACTCCTTTTCTGAGAGGCACTACTTCACTTTCTATTTTTTCTATGAATTTTTTACCGTACCCTCTGTTCATAAAAAGGGATCTCAAAAGTGACAATTCTCTCTGAAAAATATTTTCATCAGACGTGAGTCTGCTCAACCTGATGATCTGACCTTTGATGACCCCTCTTTTCATATGTACAGGATGTAAACTGTCTTTGTGTAAATAACTATTGGCAAAATATGGTTTTCTGTATATTTTGCTACTGAAAGTCTTTGAGTCATCATCAATACTAAGAGTCAGATCTAGGAAATGAATGAATGAATCAATGAAGTTATAAATTTAAAATGTTTTTTAATGCACAGATAGTTTTTATAAATGATAGAAGACATTAGAGTTAATTTTTTACATTCTATATACAGACATTTGTAAAGATTTTTTAACTTGCCAAAAAATTTTTTGGATTATCTTGAAATAAGGAGGATTTATACGTGTAATATTTTATGTGTTTTAAGGATGGTTTAATTAATTTTTTCATTAAGTGACATCATTTCCTGTGATAATTGTATTTAAACAACAGTTTTTTCATGTACAACTTTTCTGAGGAAGTTCACATAAATAAAGGTGGATGAAAGTGCTAAAAAACTCATTAGAAGAGTGGAATTGTTTTTTGAGGCTGTCCAAGGTCGTGTGCCTGGTTTTTGAGTTTTAGAGTAATGTATTAGACAGTGTTTATTCTCTTAATTTATCCTTAATAAAAATATTGGAAAAAAAAAAAGAAAAGAAAGTTTCCTATTCATCACTGGATGAGTATTACTACCAGACATTGAACTAGTGCCTTCATTTTCAATAGGCTGGGACTGGAGGTGTGTTCATTAATTTGTGGCTAATTACAGACTTTAGATTTCTATTGCCAATTCAATTCCTGCCTTTTCACTCTTAGTTTCCAAGGAACGCCCCTTTTGTTTCATTCTATTTTCTCAATTACAATAAAGTTAAAGCTATGATCCAGAAATTTTTTATATGTTTAAACAAAGCACTAGTTTTGTTTCTTAATGTCATACAAATGCTTGTTTATGCATTCCTTTAATTTGCATTCTGTTTTCCCAATATAAAATGCTGGGCAACAATCATACAAAGCAGCATAACCCCTCCACACACACTCTCACAGTTGAATTTGCCAGCTACAGAAAGGTTATATTTATTAATTCTGAACTTTTCAACTGTTTTTATTTACCCATAATATTTACAACACTCGCATTTGGACATCTGAGGTTGCCCCCCCCCCCCCAATTCTTATGCTCCTAACTTTTTCAAACATACTTTTAAAGGATTTTCCTTTCCTGAGTACCATATGGACCTTTACACCTAGTTTCTCCCTTAGAGTTATGTCATTAAAAACACCCCAGTTTTTATTTAAAATCCATCTAGTTGTGTGGCTGTCCAAACTAAAGGTAGTAATTAATGAATTACGAGGGCAAACAATATCCTTTTTATATACACTATAATTTAGTTGTACTTCCCCATAACTTTACTACTTAAAATGGGTAAGAAGTGGCCAGAATTTTTTTATGACTAACCTCCCTCATTAATTCTACTATCATGTTCTTCAGGTATCTCTTCCTTAAAAACATGTCCATAAGGGTATTGCACTCTTCCTGAAAATAGTCAAAGGTGGTAATCATTCAAACAGCTCTCATGAGTTGCCCTTTAACTACTGATAATTTCTGGGTGATCAGATGGGCACTAAAATAACACAAGAAAAAAATGAATATATATATATATATATATATATATATATATATATATATATGAGAAATATATCTCCACTGATCATAGTCTTTTTCTAAAAAGACAGGAAGATAGCCTATTTTGTCCTTACTAATTTTGTGTTTGGCTTCCAGGAGTTTAGTACTATTTATTAATATCAGCCAAAAACGTATCTCTTTTAGCCACACTATCCTTCTAAATGATAAATATATCATCCAAATAGCATAGGTCTAAGCACCATGAATATTTTTATTGGGTGGAATATAAAATGGTGTATTCCCACTGTACTATGACAATATTTGCAAATAATGATCCACAGGCGGAACGCAGAAATACCCCCTTCTTTTGTAAGTAATACTGTCCCTCATAATGTAAAACAATTGTTTAAAATTACTTCAGTGAGTTCTTCATATAAATTGATATATTACTGCTCCATCCCTCCCTGAGAGTGAAACTCGCAAAAACCATTGTGTTCGTAAATCATGCGGAATTTAGATACATAAATCTCTCGCCTCAATGGTAATTAGTATAGCATTCTCATCAAATACAAAATAATTTAATCTATCTAAATAGAAACAAGAATCTTTACAAATATGACTTTCCTGTTTTAATATTCCCTTAAGTTTTTATCAATATATTTGGCATATGCCATTATTATAGTCCACAGCAATCCACAATTGGGTGATAAGGTTGGTTATTAATATCCTTGTGGATTTTGGGTACTCCAAAAATCATAGGTATGAATGAATGAATCATGTTCAAGTAATTAAATTCATCAGTATTAATATGGCCTTTGATAAATAAATCATTCAATTGGTTCCTGATATTACAATAGGTAATGGTTAGCTTGTTCCTAGTGACTAAAGCATATGTATCATCTTGCAATATATTCAGCATTTTTATTTATACAAGCTATTATCCATTATTACCAATCCTCCCCCCTTATCAGGTTTTATTATCCTTATATTAAGAATTTTAAGATAGTCAAGCTGGCCTCTTTGTCTATTAGTTAAGTTAAAGTCATAATATCTTTTAAGATCAGTTATTGTTCACCTAATACCCATCTCACATATCTTTTCAAGTAATTCTAAGGTGGGATGTAGGAGGGATGATATGTGCTAGATGCCCAAAGATTGTCCAAAATGTTTGCTAAATCATTAAACATTAAACTGAAGTTCAATTTTCTAAGGAAAAGTTTCATGTCAATCAAAGTCTCAACTAACCTGGCTTTTTTAAAGGGAACAAATGAGAGTCCACGACTTAATTTGCTCACCATATCCAAATCAATAGTATCAAGGAAAAGTTATATATCCTTTTCTTTATTGGTTACAATTGTACATGTAATTCCCCCACTGGTTCCACAGTCCATAATTTGTAGCTTATCATATGAAAATTCCATGCTAGAGTCTCCTCATGAAGTCATCGCCTGGTGCCATCAAGGTTGTCCTTGATAGGGCAGTTGGTTTGGAGTATTCGATTGCCAATGGTTCCTCTGGGAGTGTGTTTGTTGCACTGGATTCTGTCATTGGTCAATCTATATTTTCTCTTTCAATCTCTCCAAGCTCCTCAACTGTGGCTACTCTAAAGGGTCTGGTTTATCAATAACATTGCTCTGATTTTAGTGGTAAATAATAGGAATATGTTTATTATATACATTTTTGAGGTTTTAAGTGCAGAGCTGCTATTTATTTGACATGTTCATGTTAATAAGAGAATGGAGTTGTCGATCATGTGATCACATTTACAGGTATTTAAACAGGTTTAATTTTTGAAATTTGACCTAATGAAGTTTATTTAGATGAAAGCGCTTATCTGTGTTTATTTTACAATAAAAGTACACATTTTCTACATTGAGCTTATGCCTGTTGTCATGGCTTAATGTTTGTTTTTTGTGCTTTTGGAATTGTTCAGTTTTGCAGTCATCAGACAATTTGGCAATCCAAACAGTAGTATGTCATATAGTAAAAAAAATGTTAAATAGCATATACCCTGCCATAGAGTCCTGCTTGCTAACACAAGGCATATTTTCTCTTTTAATTACCAGCTTCTAAGGCTCATGTTTTGTGGGCCTTCCAGTGAGCAGTTTAGTAATTTATGATATCATATGCTTGTTGACATGTATGTTCTCCAATCACTCAACAAGGGTGCAGCTGTTTTATAGGCCTTAAAAAAGCTTAGTGAAATGAAATCAATGTATAATTCTATGTTTAGTATGTTAATATCATTCATATAAATGCCAAATAAATTAAAATTACAGGTCTTTGTCAGATTAATGCCATAATAGTGATTTTTTTCTCTCAAATTCATTATATGGCTAAAACTGAAGTAGGCAGCCTTGCAGATATTTTTACTATAAATGCCACCAAACTCATAGGTTTTAGCTGGGGTTCTTTGTTTTGTTCCTGCTCTTATATAGTGGCAGTAATGACAATCTTTCAAACTCCATTTACATATCCATTTTATATGAGTCATATAGAAATAATATTTCAGTGGCTCAAAGAACTTAGACAAGTCTTAATAAGTAAGCCAGATGGTAACTGAGGTAATTTCATGAGGTATTGATTTGATGTGGCTTTTAATTATTTTTGAATAATTTCAATGCTATAATGGTCTTATCAGATGATAATAAAATATAATAAAAATAATAAGGAACATGAAACACCATCCTAGAATCCTAAGTATTTATTGTGGCAGAACTCAGTCAAAAATCACAACACACTGTATAGGTGAGTTTTTCATCCTCTGTTTTCCCCTTTCTCCCACTTTATTCTAGGTGGAGTTTATTTATATCGGTTAAGGTGGATCCCACATCACCCAGGTCAGAATTTATTTTAATTGTGGAAAAAAAAAGTATGAAAAACTCATTGATCCAATGCTTTTTATCTGTAATGAAGTGTGACTTGATAGATCACAAGGAAGCCTACCGACCCACATGTTTTATGTAGCATGTCATAACACACACACATTTATTTATTTCACATTTGTTGATGCAATGTGTTATATGACTACCTAAAGCAGATATGGAAATGAAGCATTTGCATTTACACAAATTTACAATAGATTTTTATAAATATTTATGTTTTCTCATACAAATCTCTTCCTTTTAGAAGTTCAGTGAAAACTAATTTTCTTTCTTTTGCATCTGCTGTTTTGATTCCTCAGTTTGTTCTTGAAAGTATCGTTTTTATTTTGGCAAGATGTTTTACTTCAAACTGTAATTCAGTCCTTTCTGGTGGGATCTCTTTTATGAACCATTTTCCAGGATCTTTTACACACCTTTATCCTTGTGATACTCTTTTTATGGGAACAGACATGTTGCAATGGAAAAGAGCAAGGGTGGGGTGGGTCAGGTTGTGCGGGAATTATGTATTTTTTGTATATTATTCTCCAAATGATTTTTTCCTGCATGATGGGTATCCACACAAGTGAATGAGAGGGCAGAGCCCTCATGTCTCCATCTAGAGTGGGCCAGTCAGACAAAGTTATACAGAATAACAAATACAACTTAAAAAAAGCAAACAATAAAATTTTAAAATACCACCAAGACCACTGATCCAAGAAGTAAGCAATTATAATGAAACACTTAGTGCCTCTGCTTGCATAGCCTTCCAAGGGGAACTGGAAGGCTATGCAAGCAGAGGCACTAAGTGTTTCATAATAATTGCTTACTTCTTGGATCGGTGGTCTTGGTGGTATTTTAAAGTTATATGGAATAGCCTGCTTACCTCCCTGATTCTGTTGGGAGGGATCTGTCTTTGGGACGGCAATGGCCCTGAAAGTTATTTCAGCCATTGTAGGTTCTCTCTGAAGTTCTCATTCACTGGCTGATGTCCATTCCAAAACTACAGTTGTCATGGTCTCAGATAAACTCTTGAAAACAGGCATTAGGTAGTTTTGAACTGCACCAACAGCTGTTATGGTCTTGCCCTCTTGTTCCATATTTTCCTGTCTAGTTTAATACGTGGTCCAAAAAGTCACCTATTGTCAAACTGGGTATTAAGGAAGCTCACAATAGTATGTTTTCCATACTCTTTAAGACACAGTCAGGCACAGCAAATGAAAGCTACAGCAGAGTGCCTTTTGCTCTTGAATTGCCATCAGTGCATATTTGTGTTTTTAGCTGACAATATGGCTGCCTTCTGTGACTGCAGCATAAATTTTAAATCTCCATCAGGGAGCCCCTCTGATGAACTGATCATCTCAAGAACCAGCTTTTGGCTGAAGACCTACATATGGGACAAATAATTTACTGCCCTAGATATAAAATCAAAGAAGACATATAGACTTTTCCTGAACCTGTCCATTCTCTGTGACTTTTCATTTGGAGAACTGACTGCAGGAATCTGCAGAGTGGAGGCCTTTTTAAAGAGTCACAGCTGTAACTATGGAATCCGTCTTATGACTCTTTCCCTTGTATGTCCAGGGTTTGATAGGCTGGAGAATCTTGCTTGATATCTTTGGTACAGGTGCTAAAATGTCAGAATTCTTCCATGCTGCCTTTATTATCAGCTCGAACATTTTTATCAAGGGGGAAGGTTCACACAGAAAGAAGGCTGGGGACAAAGGAAGGCCTCCAACAAGAAATACTGGGAAAATGTAGTGGAATGAGTGGGCTATATCATTTCTGCTTACTATTTCTAATCTCTCCCCAGATTATAGATATCTGTGGAAATGGTAGGGAATCAGCACCTACATCCTCATTTAGGCCAGATGTGGGAAACTCTTAAGGGGAGTCCAGATGTTCCCTCTTACACTTGTGCCTCTGACAATATGTTAGAATGGATGGGTGCAAAGATGACAAAGAAGATGTCTGCAAGTGGCAAGGGATGCAGAGGCCCACTGACCACTCTGCCTTATCAGAAGCAGGTGAGGAGGCCAAGTTTCAGGACAGTGGAGGCAGCAACATCTGCCTCATGTTTGCAGCTAATGCTGATCCCTCACATGACAGGCTTGACCATGAGCACCTGAGACCAAACCCTGTCTAGGTCAAAGCTAGGATTAAAGGAATTGATCCAGACAACAACCCTGTAAATTCATCTACAACCATCAAACTCATAACATTGGTTGAGTTTGAGATTGACAGTTGTTTCCCATGGGAAATAACTGCAAAGTGTTATCTGGGTGGGATTCCTTTGTTTTGAGATATTTCCTACTTTTTCATATTTGTGTGACAAGTGAGTTTATATATATATATATATATATATATATATATATATATATATATATATATATATAAAACTCACACACATGTATGAGTGTGTATATGTGGATCTATATCAATATATATATATATATATACACACACACACATACACACACACATACATATGTGTGTGCGCATGTGTGTGTGTGTGTGTGTGTGTGTGTGTGTGTGTGTGTGTGTGTGTGTGTGTGTGTGTGTGTGTGTGTGTATACCAGGGCTGTGAAAGGCTTGGTGGGGATACTCTCCCTGCAAAAAAAAAAAATGATAGTTTATTTTTTATTTTTTATTTTTTTTTTTGCATTGGTTTGAGAACGCTACCTCTTGAAATAGGAAAGCGTATTCATCAAGATGGAATTTGATAAGTCACAGTGCAAGTGTTGTGGTCTTTGTTAAAATGGTTCAAAAACCAAACAAAAGTCTCACAGTTTGTGTGGCTGTTTCCTTTCTCCCACGTGCAAATTTAAAGACAACATGCAAGAGCTTGCTTTCTGCTTCATTTTCTTTTTAACAATTGTGCTCTTATCACATAAAGTAGGCTTTGATTCTTTTTAAAGAAAAAAAAATATTAGATACGTTTTAAAATGTCCAAATAATACAGGAATAAGGCATTCTGATTCTCAGGTACATTGTTTTTACTTTAGTTAGATCAGTGAAGCTATATTTATTATTATTTATTTTTTTAAATATGTGTTTTTATTTACTTGTAGGCTGGGCTTCTGTCATCTGTAGAAAATGGCACCTTTCATGCTTCTCATCTATATAAAGCAGAGATCTTTCCTAACCTATTCAAGAGAAACCTGGACAAGTACATGGGAAACTGGAAACATATTCTGGGTCTACCATCTAAATCTCTAATGGACAGAGGCAGCCTTTCCCTAGCTTACATATACCCCTTAAAATAACCTCTGAGGCCCATAAACATGCAGGATACATTTGAGATGCTTGGCTAGGCTTATAAAGGCCCCCATTAGCCTAGTATACATTTATGAACCTATGAACATCCTGATTCTGTGCCATTTGGTGGCACTTTCTGATGACATCTGTGATGATGTGAGGTACTGCCAGCTATGCCAGGAGAAGCAGGGCAAGGGATGTATAACATACACCAGCATAGCTAGCTGGAGTTGTGTAAAGAATTGTATGTCATTTGCATAACAAAGTGATTTGTACAGGTGTTTGTGTTGAAAATGTATTTGTAAAGTTGCTTGCATTAAAAATGTGCTAACAGTGGGTTCTGCTGGACAGAAAAAAGAAGTATACATGTATGACAAACTTTATGGGAACCATTGACATAAAATAAATAAATAAATAAATAAATAAATGGTGCAACCAAGCTCTACGTGGACCAAGTAAAGAAAAAAAGCTTGGAATAAGGCAACCAGCTCTGAAGAAGTACCAGTGCATCAGGGATGAAAGTGCTTAACATTGTGGATTTTATTCATTAATAAACTACTGCATTCAAAGCACAGTCTTTTGGTTGTTGGCTGCCTTATTCCATGCTTTTTTTCTTTAACTATTGAAATTAATACATTCTGACAGAGGATACTGAAAAGAAGAGATTAATCTCAGTCCAACTAACTTTGAAAAATAGTCTGAAATTAAATTACTTGGTATAAGCCATAAAGATAGTGTCTCACAGGTCTCAATGCAGCCAGAGACAAAAAGTCTGTATGAGGAAGCCTTCTCTATTGTCTTTAGTAATGAATTAATTGCTACTCTGAAAGAGCGGAAGTTTGAAATTATTTTATGACTTCCAGAAGCTGCAGAAAAGATCTTAGCAAAGCTCTATGTATGTGTATTATTTACACATATGTGTGAGATTCTGGTTCAGTTGCTAGAAAAGGGGATAGTATGAAAATCAGAGTCAGGAGACCAGATGTATGTGATGTCATTCTGTAATCTAGGACTAAAATGATGTTTTAATACCATACCAGATGAAACTGTAATCTCAGAGCAGTCTGTTTTTGAAATCTGACATAGAAGGATTATTGACCTACTTCATCTTGCCTTGCTTTAGTAAGTAACCAGGGAATAAGTAATTCTTTAGAACAGTCAGGAAAAATATAGTGAGATTAGTTAAGCACTGTATTTCTGTATCTGCGTGAATCTGTTAATCTGTGTTATTTTAATATTTCCTTTGACTGAAACTCTGGTACTTGTTGTAAATAAATATTTAGTATTTTCATGTTCTTTTATTATTTATTATTAAAAATATTTAAACTTTTATTTGTAGCTGATCCTTAGAGAATAAATTAACCTTTGAAAGTACTTGTATTTATTTGGTGACACTATGGCTGCTCCTGAAAGGCTGTTTGGTCAACATTGCCATTTGCATTAATATTAATTTCATTCAATATAATTGGGTACCCTTGTAAGAGCCTTAGAGTAGCTGGCTTTGGAGTGTCTGGTGACAGTAACTACCTTTTAGTCTGGGGAAAGAGGCATAGCTAGTAAATCTATGCCAACCCTTCCCAGGTGTGTATGTGCGTGTGTGTGTGTGTGTGTGTGTGTGTGTGTGTGTGTGTGTGTGTGTGTGTGTGTGTTTGAAACTCAAACTTCAAAGAGTGTGTGTGTCAGCTACTTAGAGCAGGGACACAGAGCACTGTTTTCAAAGAAAGAGTGGTGGAGAACTTGGCTTGGACATTAGGCTGAGGACTCAAATCTACAGCTGTGCCTATAGGTTGGCATGTATATCATAACTACATACTCCCTGTCCCAACAAGTAAAACATGCTTTTAAAGCCAATCTGTAGTGAGAATGGCAAAATCATTCCAAAGTTAAAACATAAAGGCACACGTGAATAATAATTACTACATCACTGCTAGTAATGGTAAAGTCAACAACCGACAACTCTGAGCAGCAACAGTCAACAGCAAAAAGAAAAAAAAAACAGCTCAACCAGAAAATATACTGTACAAAAATAAAAGTGCAAGGACAAGAAAATTCCAAAATTAAAATGCAATATCTGAAGCACACCACATTTTTTTGTTTTAGTAAGTTCTTTGTGACTGAAACCACTTTGTGCATTTTCATTTGAGTGGTTATTCCAATAAAGGGATATAAGAAATCTGTTGTGAGATAAGCTCCTATTATACAAACAAAACTAGCAAACAATCCCAAAAAGCAGAGCAATGTGTAATTAAGTAGTTATGAAACTCTGCATAGATAAGAGGAGGAATAAGAAAGGAAATTATGATATAAAAGTGAAAAAAATAACCTTTAGTGACCTGAGTGGGTTCTCATCATCAGAAACAAACTAAACCAGTGAATTTGAGAAAGGGCATGGCAAAAAACAAATAATTTTTAAGTTATAGTAAATGAAAAACACCAAAAGTAGCCAGGGACTATTTCTGTGATTTTAGCACTTAAATGAGCAACAGTGTTATAGAGATGAAATGTGTCTGATGAGCATTATGGATAAAGGGGAATAACCAGTAGCCCAGAAAGTTCCTGATGGTAACCTGCCTAAATTCTCAGTCCTAAGGACTGTAAAGGATGGCCCTCATCTCAGAAACATTGAGAAAATAAGTTAGACTGTGTCTTCCTGTCTACCAGATTCATTGTATGCACGTATGACTCCCTAAATATCTTGCTATAATACAAAGGAGATATTTGGCCTAGTGAAACTAAACCTGTCAAAAAGTGTAAACAAATAAATAAGCAAAAACAAACTAAGAATTACATTTGTCTTTCTTAGACTGTTTTCAGCCATAATGGCAATGGTAAATGAAATATATATATTAATAATGCATACCTCAGCCAGTCAGCCAGTACATTTTTGAGAGGAAAGTAGAGTGCCCAACAAAATCCCATACAGACAAGAGGAGGAATATGCAAAGGAGACAACAGTGGACAAGCCTGAACTCTATGACCTTCAACTTCTAAAGCAGAGATCACAACCACTGAGCCATCATGCTGCTAAACATAACATACACACAATAAAGATATAGATGGTAACATGTTTGGATAACATTTTCAGGACATGTCATAGGCTTGCTGAATCACTCAACCAACTTAAACTGAAATATGCACAGAGATAACACGATTACTAGGTGCATTGTACAAAATATTTGGGCATTCGAAGCACACAGAAGGCAGATTCTTGTGTTCCACTTTTTAAACTGATTAATGACTGTCTCTCTTCTTCACTTCAAATGATTTGTCTGAGGAAAATGGCACCTTTTATGTGAGGAGAATCAGAGAGGCATAGCATCTGCATGACTTCATTTGAAAAAGTGTACGTTTGGTAAATGTCACTATTAATTCATTAATTGCATTTTCTTTGCACATAACTATTGTTGGAAGACAGGATGTTCTGTCACCTTTGTATTTGCCACTTGTGAGGCATTGTTCTGCCTACTCTATCATGAATATTAATGGCATATACAGAATTAAACCACTCTGTCTCCTATATTTAGAAATGAGACATTTGTTTAAAAATACTGAAACTTCCTGCCAGTTATGGCAGCATGCTGTTTTATCAGTAGTTGTTGCAAATTTTTGTGCTTTCTGTTTAACTCACAAGATCTCACTAAATAATAGCTGTCTTGTCATCATCAGCCCACTTTTTTCTTATTTTACAAGGGTTTGTGGTGCCACAACAACATTAAATAATTTGGCCAAATCACCTAGAGCCAATGTTTGCAATGCTAGGTGCCTAGTCTGTCCACCATTAATAAAAAACAGCAACTAAAAGAATATTTTCTAATTATAATCATTTTATATCATGCATATACATGTTTCTTAACATACGTTTGTTTCTACCACCACCATTTGTTTTCTAGTCAGAATTATATAGAAAACAGTGCAACACTGTGGTTTACAATCCCACTAATCATTAATTAATAGATGTTATCTGTTATGTCTCCTTATAGCTTCTAGTTTCTGAATTTCTGAGGAGTTATCTTTGAATCAGAAAATCTTGAGGGCATCAAATATCAGATGTCAAATTCCAGAAATGATATTGAGAGGTGTACACAAAGTATATACCTCATGATAACACCTAGTTATTCAAAGGCAGCTCTTACACTTTTTTCCATAAAGGTGTACAGCACCACTTTGAGCTGTCTCCATGGTAACCCTAATGACATAGTCCAGGGGAGAGTCATGTGCAAATTAACCATGTGATCTCCACTTAGTACTGCCTCCCTGAAGGCATCTATGCACTGAGAAATTCATCACTGGGCTGTGTAGATTAGCATAGAGTTTAGTGGAAAGATAAGATCAGGAGGTATGAATGGGACTTCATGTGAGTGGCTGCATGTAGGTTTGAGCATGTATCTGCCTAGGAGATAGCATTTGGGAATAGTGAGGGGTTACAACTGGTGTGTGTGTGTGTGTGTGTGTGTGTGTGTGTGTGTGTGTGTGTGCACGCAAATTCAGTAAATAGTTCAGTGTGTTTGTGAATGCTATCAGGTGGGAAAGTGTATGTATCTTGTGCATATATGTGTGTGTGTGTGTGTGGGGGGGGGGGGTTAGGGTGGCTATCTTACTAACTCACACTAGACTAAAGACCAGAGCCTGCAACACTGGGTGGGGGGCCCACTAGCCACAAGGGATAAGTCCCTCATGGATTAACTGCACTTTACTGGTACAGGGATTGTGTAACTACTACTAAATACCAGGGGTGATTCGGTCATAACTTAATGGTACTTTACAGTATAGAGATCGGGGAAACCACAAGACACCATGGATAATTCTTATATCTCATGAATTAACATCACTTTAACAGTATGGAGATTCAGGAGGGGGAGCAGTGGACACCAGGGAGTATTTATCAAGAAATGCTATGGGAAACTAATGTCTGGCATTAATGTGTGACTGCAATCTTCTGTGATTTATGCAGTCAGGAAAAGGATGCATCGGGGACAGTCAGACAACTTAGGCTCAGGTATACACCATGTGTGTGAGTCTGTGTGTGTGTGTGTGTGTGTGTGTGTGTGTGTGTGTGTGTGTGTGTGTGTGTGTGTGTGTGTGTATGCACATTTCAATGTGTGCACTGTGTGTATGTGGAGGAGTGAATGTGGGGGGGTGCTTCTGTTTTCACTATGCAGATGCATCTTTCATCTCAGATCTGCACTTTGTGATAGTTAGCGTGAGTCAGAGACATGTAAGTTAGCCCATAATGAGACCTTTCTCATTTCAGCTAATATGTCTCTGCATTGCAAAGTACTGCTTTGCAGAAACAGTGCCTTTTTATCATGACCTTTATGGCTAATGTTGTATCCCATGGATAATTTAGCAAACTGAAACTCTGCTGACAAAATGATATATGTTGTAAGTATGATGTTAGCATTGTAAAGACAGTCCTGCTAAGTAAACGTCTGTCACAGTTAAAATGTTTACAGGCTTGTAGACCCATTCCAGCAAGGGTCAAAGTACATCTAGCACTTAGTCTTGGTCCAGAGATACATATCCCTTCTCTGTGTGTGTTACCATTTCAGAATTATGGCTGATATGAATCACACACAAGACAGGCCTTTAAATTTTTGCTGTGGGTACAGGATAAGGAATGGTCAGAGATAAAAGTGTCTGTCAACCTTGCAGAAATTACAAAGACTGTCATACTTAATACAGGAATGCACCACATAAAAATACTTTTTCTCCGTTATTTGTATGTCCCAGTTGACCATCAGCTCTCCAGCTGTCCCAATTTTATTTTATGTGTTCCCCATAATATCCCTAGTGCATAACAAGCTGGGTAGAGAAGGTGAGGCAGAGCTGCCTGCAGTGTCATTTATTTTTTAACTGATTGCTTTTTTGACTGATAAAGTCCACCTGGGTTGAACATCCATTTTCAGTGGAAGCTGGCTTCACCTCAAAAAATCTAGATCCCTCAGAACCACAAGGGCGGGAGACTTAAACCTTGACACGGTTATAAATAGAACGTGCTGGAGGGACAGATTCATCACCCAGAGACTCCCTATGCTGTGGAACAAAATCCCGGTACATGTGAGGCAGAGCACCTCGCTGGCCTTGTTCAAGAGGAATCTTGACCAATGGATGGGAGATCGCAGATATACCCCAGGGATTACTTCAGTGTCACTGCTTGACAGAGGCACAGAAAAATGATAGGCATAGTTTTTATTCAAACTAAAGGGGTGGCGAAAGCCACATAACTATGGGCTAGGCTTATAAATGCCCTTGGGCAGATAGCCTAGTATGAACCTATGAACCTATGAACCTATGAGATACATAGAGATAGCAATATACATACATATATACATGCATGTGCGTGTATATATTCACGTGCTTACATACATACATACATGCATAGTGTGTTGAATCATTTGAGCAATGAATAATCAAAAAAAACACTATGATCCTTTCAGTTTACACTAATGAGAAGATGCAAACAGTCTATGTACCTACTAGTACAATCATAATACAGGCAATACAATGATATGCAAAATCATTCAAAATTAGATCAGAAGAACTGCTTCAAAAATAGTTTAGACTTATAGTATTTTATTATAGTTTGTCACTGATAAAGTGAACTTTCATAACAATATGAAGTTAAATAGAGTGTGGTACAATGTATGTGGCCAGTAGATATTATAGTACAGGGTAAGACAGAAAATTGATGGCAAAGTAATTTTTGAGCAGGATTATATAGAGTAAATTAGGATAGCTTATGAGGATCAGCAAGGTGCGGTGCATGGACAAAGCCATGAGTCTTTTAAGTATATGAATGGAATTCCAAACTTCAGAGATGTGAGAGGAATACAGTATGTCACCTGCAGTATTGTTTAATTTAATCGCATGCAGTAAAAAATTGTCAAAAGAGTGAAGAAGAGTCCTAAATGTAATGTAAGGTTGGATAATGTTTTTAGTGTTAAGCAGTTTTCATGTTGAAAATATTTAGTTATCTGAATATTAGTTAGTGAGTCAATTCCAACCAATTTAAAAGTTTTAGTACTACACAGTGTTGGCATCTATAAGGCATATCAGCTGCAAATTTAGCGATTTTGTTATAACATTTTTCTAGCATGATTATTTGGTTAGCTTGCAAGTTAGCATAAATAGGAGCAGCATATATGACGGTTGACAGCAAGAACTGAGGCAGATCACTAAACACGCTGCAATCATAGCTGACTTAAAAATGAGAAGTTGTTTGAGAGATTGAAAGACATATGACCTCTGGGCTGGCTAAGGAATAGGAAGTGAAGTTTTGTATTTTGTTGGAGCATAGTCAATCAACAGAATTTGTTATATTAAATCCACTACAAAGACAAGGTTAAATAACAAGCTGGAGAACTTATTATCCATATACTACATGTACTGCTATATCAGTATATTACTAATTGATGAACATACCTAGAGCAAGTATATCAAAAATATTGCAGATTAAAAATACATATTATCAAACTAACACCAATCACAAACACTCTTGTTTTCTGATCAGTGTCATGAACAATTAAAAAAGAAAAAAGTAATTTGCAGCAGACACTATCTGTATAATGACACTTTTAGGGAAAGTATGTTTAGTATTCTAATGTGTAGGGTTGTTGTTAGAGTTAGCACACATGAGCAAGGGTAAGGCAAGGGGGCTTTACACCCCCTGCTCACATCTGTGCTAACCCCTGCCCTACCCATTAGGGTACTAAACAGCCTATCCTTACAGTATCACTGAACAAGACACACACATGGACAGACACAGACACAAACACAAGCACACACACACACTTCACATGCTCCAGTACCTAGGCATACCAAAACATTTATACCCTTCTCTCTGTCCATTCCTTTAAACCCTAATCTCAAACACCAGTGCACACACAGTTTCTATGCCAAAATTTTGTTATAAATGCAATGGTTAGCATTCCAATTTACTTTTACTTATCTAATATTCAGTGTTACATGGTTCAACTTTTCCCCATTCAACAAACCACGTATTGAACCAACTTTTAGCTTCAAAAAAGCATTTGATGAACTGAACAATCAGTGAATAGTATGGTACCCATCTACATAGATTATATACATGTAGAGAGAGCGAGAGAAATATGTGTGTGTGATTTTGAGTGTGTGTGTGTGTGTGTGTGTGTGTGTGTGTGTGTGTGTGTGTATATATATATATATATATATATATATATATATATATATATATATATATATATACACACACACACATACGTTCCATTGGTTTGGTCGACAGGGAGTTTGGTGGATCAGGAATCCCAGGGAAGGGGAAAATTCCCTTTCCCCATAGACTGTGCGATCTTGGAGTTAGTATGCATAATCAGCAAGGATGTAGGGTCACAGCCCACACAATGGGTGATATTCTTGTATGTCTTTTTTTGTAAAAATATTTGCATCTGCCTTGAAGCAATCTCAGCAGATGCATATTAGGAGGTCGATGTTTCCATTCTCAATGTATAGTGTTTTACCTCCAGGATGCTGATATACATGTTAGTCAAAAAAACTGAAAGCAGATTATTAAGAAAGTGGTAGTTCATTTTGATGAATGTTTCCTGCATGTACTGTTTGGCTGACTGAAAGTGATGTGAGAGTATTGTACTACCTAGGTTTGGAAAGATGCCCATTCTCCAGTTTTGTTCTATCTTGGAGTTGGTGTAGAAAAGTAGCAGAGAGTGTGGGTGGTCCAGCAGGATTTGCTTTTCTTAATTTGAGTACTCCAAAGTTATGTTTTCAATTATCTGTGATAGGAGTTTGCTCTTTTGAGACTTATCATTTTTTAATTTATACTATGTCATTAGATCTACTGTGAAATAGATCAGCTTGTACAGGCCCATATCTACTGATATTTGTTACATTAATGCAGTCACAGATGTATATATATATATATATATATATATATATATATATATATATATTTTTTTTTTTTTTACAATTGCATACACATACACATGCCACACGAAAACACATGGGTTGATGATCATAATCTACTTGTTTCAAGGCATGGATGGCAAGAATTTCACCTTGAGAGCGAAGAAGTTATACTGCTTACCATTCTTTCTTCTGGTTCATGTTGTGGCACAACTGCAAGCAAAATGTAAAATGAGAAATATTGCCTGTATGCTGGCAAAAGAGTCTGTTAAAGGAAGGCTGTGCATGCCAAAAGGTAGACTTTTTCTGAATTATTCAGACCCAAAAGGGATCGCAGAATGTGCAATATAGGAAATAAAGTCTGCCTGTGCTTCCCCACTATTGACAGAACACTTGTAATGGATTACAGAAACCTTGAAAAAACAAAATGCCTTTTTCAATTTAGTAACTGTATAGTGGGGTATGCGGTTTTATTCCTGTTACTCCACTGAAGAATCAAGAAATGTGTTTGCTGATGAAGCTGGACATTGCATTTATGAGTGATTGTGAAAGACAAAATACATTTAAAGTGAGACAATTTAACAGAAGGAAAACTCATACGATGCAAAGATGAAATTTATCAGCTTTGTGAGAACTGTATAAACTCCTGAAAACTTGATATGATACCAAAAGTCCATGCAAACGTACATGCAGAAGATGAAAAGACATTATGTACACAGACACCCAATAATTCTGATACACTTCAATTGCAAACTAAGACAGTCACATTTTAAGCAGCCAGCTCCTGTTCTATCACAAGGTGAGATCTGCCTCATACACTTGCATTCTTTATGATTACACTGAGATAAATGAGACTTTGTGGGTAGTGCACATCCCCTACTCAGTTGAGATGTATGGTGAAGATATATTAGATAGACAGATTGGCAGACAGAGTGATATAAAAGCAGTTTAGATAAATAAATGAATACAGCTGATTTAATTCACTTGGGAATTAAACCTGCTGGGTATAATAAGCAGGTAAGGGTCTAATAAGACTTCAGCAGTGTAGAGAATATGGTAAAATGTTTGCTTTGCATTATAAAGGTCTGTGGTTTGATTCGTTAGAGAGAGAACGAAGTTTTATTTATTTATTTATTTGTTTGTTTGTTTGTTTGTTTGTTTGTTTGTTTGTTTGTTTTTTTGTTTTGCTAAGTATTGGTGCTGGTTGTAGAAATTAACATTATATAGCAGATTAATGGCCAGGAGGGTAATGATTACTATTAGACATCCATTACATTATTCAGTATACAGTTTCATGAAAGCATAGTTATACATAGGCTCACATTAAAATACATAATTCACCAGAGAGTTATCAGCCTTGTATCACAACCTCTATGTACTTATATGGGTCATAAGTATATATATTACAAAGAAATTGCATTGGATATTGATTCACATCTCCTGATATTTGGGCACTGCAGATTTATACAGCTTTTTTGCTATCACTGTGTATGTCTGACTGGCTTTATGTCTCACTTTTAGGAACATGACAGTCCAAGAATGAGGCCCTTTTTAAGGAGTTTTCAATCAGAAGAGTTGAACATGATGTAGAGGCCCCTGGAATCAGTTTAAAAGGGGAAATCAGCAACTCACTGGCTCTTTAGCAGTAGAGAAGGAGACACCACATAAGAAGCCAGGATGAAAATCACAGAGAAAACAGCAAAATAGCAATAATGTGAAAAACCCAGGTGAAACATCCAATTATTTGTGAAGTACACAATAAGTCAATAGATGAATTTTTGGGAGGAATTATAGAGGTACTTCATCATGAGGGGAGTTCTAGGTTTTTTGAATTGGCGATTCATAAGTGGTTGCCCACTATATTGATGACTTGCCCATGGAAGGGGGAAGGAAGTGAAGAGGTTGCAGATCCCTGTGACCTGGCCTTCTCCTACTTACCTATTTATGTCACACAGGCAGGTGATGTTAACATGGCTTCCATTAGTGCAGTAGGAGATGATCAGGATATGATTTATGCCATGGATAAGTATATTCCATTATAGCATTCTGATATCATGACCCACATACCCTCCCTAGCTAAAGAGAAAATATACTAGAAGGAGTATATCAATGTCTTCAACCTAGCTGCTGTGGATGGCATCCGGTGTACTTTGGACACTGATGGACTTTGACCAAGGACTTGTTCTCAGCACTGGCAGCATTGTGGAAAAGGAAATCTTTCAAATTTATGGCAAAAACATGGGGCAACTGGGCTGTAGGTTTTCTGCATCTCATGACTGCAATTACTGAAAGGGATCAGTTTGAGCTGTTCCCTTTGTTAACGTTCTTGTTAATGCTGTATGAAGCTTACTGAAGCTAATGACTTGACAAAAGGTTTGTTCGGCATCTGGTTTGAACAAAATGTTTTTAGCTCCTAGTAATCAACAAGTCACTGAAATGGATGGAGCATTGCACTGACACTTAGCTGGAGTTATGACTGACAGATGTATGATCTCGTCCTGTAGTGGACAGAAGCAAAAAAATAGGGCTCAAACCTAAACCTTTCTGGGCTTCAGTTATAGGGAAATGTACATGGCCATTTTGTAGATTTTTTCATGTTTGTTGAGACTGTGATGTTGGTCACCCAGCTGCCAAATCCTGATCTAAGGATAGGTTTAGAGGTATTAGGCCCAATATTGTACCTGAGGGAAAGTCATGGGACTCATCAAAGCATCATTGCAAGAGAAGGTGGCCTTGCATTTGAGGCTTCATTGGGTTGAGTTCATTTTATGGTTTCTGCTAGGAACTCATGTAATCAGATACCCCAAAACTGAATGTCTTAACTTATTTCATGAAAGAAAATTGTTACCAACATGTAGTTTAAGAGATGGCACTAGGTTTTACGTTAGGATTTTCTATGAAATCATATGAATCCAACAGAGGGAGGCTTTGCAGAAATTTAAACTTGGTTCAAGACAAGGGGAGAGTGATAAGGGAGCTGCTGGACAAAAAAGTAAATAATGGAAGAATAGCTGTAGACTTCCAGATCTCTCGCTTTGAATCATTTTCAAATTTACCTCCAGGATTGGATCCAAAGAACAGGAATGGCAAATTCCATTTAATTCATTAGCTGATGCTGTCTTGGGTCATCTGAGAGTGAGTGTATCGCAAGCACAAGGTTAAGGTTCAGTACTCATCCTTATATGATGCAATGCAGATAATCCATCAGTTCAAGGACCAATGGATCAGTAAACTGCATATCATGTCTGTCTTCTGCTTATTCCTAGTGCATGAACTAGAGTGGCCAGACCTAGGCATGCAGTTTTATGGTTACTTTTATTTTCATATGGTCATACCCATTGGGCTGCTCTGTGGCTTGAGCCACCTTTGAAGAGATCATTATAGCCTGACAGTGTAGTTGAAAACAGGTAGCTCTAAACAGCAGGTAGTGCACTATCATGACAATTTTTTGACTGAGGGAGGAAAGAAGCATAGGGCACAAGAAGGCTCGAAGGATGTGTCGGCAATTGGTTGTAATGTCCCCTTTTTTTTCTGACTGCCACAATACAAACTGGATTAGTTGAGGACAGCTATTATGGGCGTTTTGTCGGAGAGAAAGGTCACAGAGTAGTAATGGAGTTTCTGTTCCTTCTTAATTTCGCATATAATGCTTAGGCCTTATGGAGAGCTTTCACTAAATCCCTAGAAAACATCCTACAGGAGGATGTCAAAAACACCACAGAGTTACCTCACTATTCAGGTGAAAGTGGACCTTCAACTTTTGACCTTCTTTTATCATATTTTAATGGGCTGTCCTTTTGGTAAGATGACTGGTAACACCGGATGCTTTGCAACTGTTTATTGATGGAGCAACAGGCAGGTATGGCATGACAATCATCTTCAAAGGGCAGTGGTTTTCTGAGCCTTGGCCTTCTTCATGGTTACCTTAAAGTAAGAAAGAAAAAACATCATTGCCTTTATAGAATTCATGCCTATTTGGTTGAAAACAGTGGAATGGCAGGTTGAACTGTGCAATAAGACTGTTTTATTGTTTTCGGACAACCAGACCAAGGTACAAGTTTTGATTAAAAAAAACTGTCTAGATCTATTTGTATGTAATCCCTCTTTAGGTTATTAGTCTTCCATTGCTTATGCCTCAGTCTGTCTTTTTTTCTGCTGAATGCATCCCTTTTGCTGCTAATGTCCCTGCTGACAACTTTTACTTAATTTCATTGAAGGCAGTACATGCCAAGGCGCTACAACGTATTAAATTTGTTCTTTTTATCCTGGACTGGATTGTTGTATTTGCTTTACATCCTTACAGTTTGTGTAGTTTTGTGACAACCTTTACTGTTTGCAGGAAAACAGATTTCATCAATTATCCCCAGAAGCATAAGAATCATCCACCCACCTTTGGTTGATTGTCAAAGAGTGGCAGACCTACTGTGGTGGAATTGTTTAGCCTTAAAACCAAAAAGGTATATGGGTCAGCTCTTCGGACATTTTGGTCCTTTAGTAATAGGCTTCCTTTAGGTGACAGACTCTGGTTGCCATGCATTGTCATATTTTACCTAACTTTACAGTGGGCTAATGGTGATGTGATTAGAATAGTCAGTTCTAAGAATGGTCAGTGTGAATTTAGTAACTCTTAGATTACTCAACAAAATTACTGGTCTACATGATTTATCTAAGCAGTGGCTGACTGGCATGTTGTTAAAGAGCTGGGCAGTCTCACCATAGTTGCGTCCAATGCTCAGAGGCTAAATGGAAAAAGATTTCGCAAACTGTTTTAAGGGGGGGTGTTCATTTAGCATCAGAGTTTTATCATACCTACTGAGTATGGGACACTTTGTTCACCTTGTTATATGCAGGTGCCTTCTCAACTGGCAAATATTTGGGCTCCCAGAGATGGAGTTGTGTGTCTGTACTTAATGACTTGGTGTTGGTTTGGGTTGCTAGGTCCAAAATACACCAAGCTGAAGTGGGTCATCAGGTGATTCTGGACAGAGCCTCAGCCTTATTACTCTGCCAATGGCACTGAATTCTCACTCATTGGCAGGTTTTCTGTTCCAGTCCAGATATCAGCTTAGTACTTGTCTTCTTGAGTGGAAGATCAGTGCTACCCAAGGACTTAAACACTTTCCCAGACAAATCTATATCCATCCAAGGCCTCAAAACTATTGGTTATCATGCTATTCCTTTCAGGTGGATCAAGGCTCAGGCCTAGCTGGAGAGGACCATTCAATAAATCTAATCAAAAAGACAGGCAGATGGACTTTTCAAGCATTTTTAAATTATATTGGATAGAGCAATCCTTAATTTTGGGTGGGGTGCTGTTTGCAAGCTCCATCTGATTATTTCTATCCTTGCATGTCATCAGTGGATTTTAATTTTATGTCAGTTATTTGCCTGAGTGGCACATGAAATAGTGTTCAAGGTAGGCACTTGCATCTTGGACATTGTTTAAAAAGGCATTGGTGGTATAAATTGGGACCAAATGTTACCAGTTGTGCAGCAACTTTTACCTGATTATGAACACAGTTCCCACAAAAACATCCACAGGATCACTCAATTGCTAGCACTCAATAGCTAAAAAAGTAAAAACTGGAACAAATTTATTGGTAAGCACTTTCATGATGTAGATACACCACTTCATCAGACCTATAGCTGTGCTTATATTACTAAGTTGATTTAAAAAACAACCGATCATAGTATACATCAACAATTTCACTCTCATTTCTTAAAGTGTACACTTAACAAACAAAAACATCTTTTTAATACTAAAGTGAATGTATAAGAACATAAGGATCAGACTTTGCAGAAATTCTTACAACTTTTACATTTTCAGATATTGAAGCTAACAATATAAAAATATTTATACAAGGTATGTAAAAACATATAATTTTTCACTGTTACCGATATCTTTGACTCCATTATTATTATATCCTTTTGTACAACATATTAGGTAATACACCAACATTTAAATGTTCAAGGCTTAGTGCTTTTATCACTGTAGAAGGTGTTTACTTTTTACAATAGAACTGAGTCCTGTTTGGCTTTCTCTTGTTATTTTAAGCATACTATAGAAGTTAAGGAATAAAGCCTATGCAGAGTAAATGCTCCAACCAAAACAGCCAAAAATGCAGATAAAACCCCAATCAAAAATGGAAGGAGCGACCCATAGTAGACATACCACAAGTCCATATAATGTCCTCAGAGCATCAAAAGTCCCAATATATAAAATACAGCATTGCACACTAACAACTCGTTCGTTTTATTTTTGTCACCATGGATGTTCACTCCTTATTCACGGTTATTCCTAATGTTGTTGGAATAGAAATGGTGAGTTGTTACCTAAAGAGACAGCCAGATTTTGATGGAGGCCTGATTGATTTACTATTGATCTTTTTAGAGGCAGTCTTAGAGTCTAATATATTCTGCTTTGAAGGGCAATGTTATCTACAGAAGGATGGCGTGGCTATGGGCACGTCTTGTGCCAATAGCTACGCCAACCTCTTCATGGCTGAATGGGAGTACAGGTATATGTTTCAGTTGCCTAGTTTTGTCAGGTCAGTGTCTTTTTATAGATGGTTTGTAGATGACCTGTTTTTGCTATGGAGAGGTTCATTGGATGAATTGACCATTTTTGTCAATGAGATGAACTCGTTAACTGGTTATCTTAAATTTAGTCATGAGGCCTCTGTTACTAGGATATCATTCTTGGACATTTACATTGAAAAGTTGGATAATGGTTTAATAAACACAGGGCTCTATAGGAAATCCTGTCGTAGAAACACATTATTACATCGTCATAGCATGCATCCAGGATATGTTTCTAACAATATTATTAAGGGGCAAGCAATGAGGATATCAAGATATAACCCCACGGAATTGGGGTTTAAAAATGACCTGAAAGACCTAAGTGAGAGGTTTCTAATGCGAGGATACAACATTGGTGACACAGATAAGGGAATTGATGGGATAGATCTTTTGAGGTCAGGGGCAGCGGCCCCTTATTTTTCAGGGCATATAGCCAATGGTGTTGATGTTAGTGCTGTACAGAGCACAAGTGGAATGAAACATGACAAAGTGGCTTTTTCTATTTTTTATACCAAAGATGTTGGCCGCATTAAAGATGTCATTAGAACACATTGGGACATCTTATCGGTAGATCCCGAAGTTAAAGAAGCAGTAGGGACTGCCCCTAGATTTAGGTATAAGAACAAGAAGAACTTTAAAAGACTCCTATGTGACAAAAAGGTGTCAATGAGGGGAGAAACAATACCATCTTTTGGTACCACTATGTGCGGCCATTGCAACTTTTGCCAGTTGATTGATTACAATCCCACTTTGTACATCCCATTAATTTGCGATCATACACGTTTAGGGCTAAAGCTAACTGTATGTCCAAGGACGTGGTTTATTTGGCTACCTGTGAAGTCTGTCACGCATTCTATATAGGAAAGACCAATAGAAGTTTAAGGGACAGGATGCATGAACACATGTACAGTATTAGAATGCTCTCTAAGGTCAATGCTCTAGTGAAACATGTTATAGAAATGATGGCTCCCATACGTTCAGGTTTAAGATCATGGAAGAGGTTATTGTCGGGTTCAGAGGTGGTGACATCAGGACATACACGAAAGTAGAGAGACCATATGGATTATGAGGCTGAGGTCGGATTCTTATCCTGGTCTTAATGGGAAGGTATCTATTAAACCTTTCCTTAAGATGAGAAGGTTAAAAATGTATTGATTTAGTGATTTAATGTTTTCATTATTTTTTATATATGTTTTTAAAGTTTATATGTATTATACAGTTTCTTGTTTATGTATTTACAGATTATGAATCAGCTTTTATATGCGTTTTTAATCAACATAGATGTTTTTTATATTTTAGGTTACATTTCTTATATATGTATTATATTTTATGTATGATGGGTTACACAGATTACTTTGATTCGGGTTGTATCTTGCATTTTGTTATGTTTATTGGCCAATGAAAGGGTGGTTTTCCCGCCAATATTTGTATATAAACTGTTTGGTTTTGACTTGGTTTCAAAGGGTCTGAGGAAGCCAAAGGTGAAAGCGCTAACCCATGTTTGTGTTTTTACTCCATTAAACAAGTTGTCCCAGAACTGAATGACTCCGTGTCTTGCTGCACATATCTGCTTGGGATAACCTGATTACTGGATGTTTGGATTTTCTGTGGCGCGAACGAGTTGTTAGTGTGCAGTGCTGTATTTTATATACTGGGACTTTTGATGCTCTGAGGACATTATATGGACTTGTGGTATGTCTACTATGGGTCGCTCCTTCCATTTCTGATTGGGGTTTTATATACTATAGAAGTATTTAAGCTGTGGGATTGTATTTTTGCTTTTGATTTTTTTTTTAGCATTTCTATGTTTGACAGCTTTTCCCAGTTAAATGAATTTTCAAGATTGTGGAAGTGCGTTGGTTTTTAAAGTCTGTGTAGGAATCTGTGACTGTTTTAGTGGTCTATATATATATATATATATATATATATATATATATATATATATATATATATATATATATATATATATAGTTATATGAGTGTATTATCAAATATTGACATTCTTTTGGGATGATGTTCCCTTTTTATTTCATTTATATCAAGTTTAAGACCAGTTTTAAGTTTTTTGGAAGTTTACAGCTATTATCAGATTATCTGGGATTCTCTTTTACACTGTTGGTATCAAGACACTCATCAAAATACCTACAACTACCTGAGTTGCTACTAACTATTTTATAAAACAGTGTGCTTTAAAATCTTCTTCTGAAGATACACCAAAGACTTTGAAATAAAGTGCATGGTATTTTTTGCAACTACTAACGGTCTATGAGTATATCACCCAGGCTGTGTATGAAAACGTTAAATGCTGATCAGTGCACTATCGCCATATATAAAGATCAACAAATAAGTAAATAAATAACTAAAGTATTCTTTAACAGGTAATTTACTTAACTGCTACAAAATGATGAGATTTATTCTTTCCAGCTGTCGGTTCATCATTGCATACCTTTATTACTTGTGGATTGTTTTCTAAATTAATATATAAATTAATTTAACAAGTCATGTCTTGTTTAAAGGCTTGTCTATATTATTGAATTACATTAACTGACTCTTTCTTGATGACAGGAGACAATAACACAATGCAGTCTGCCCTTTAAAGGCCCCCACATTCTACTTCCTTTTTATCTCTAACTTAACCTTTGCTTCTTTTCCACCTTGTCCATGTCCTCGAGTGCACCTCTGGGTTCCTCCCTCCACCATCCATTCTAGTAGTTCATTCTGTTGATCCGTGACTCTGTACACAAAAAACACTTCTGTGAATCCATGGCTCTCTACATAAAAAGTACTTCTGTGGATCCATGGCTCTCTACGCAAAAAGTATTTTAAGAGATCCAGGGAGCAGTTATTCCCTAAGATCTGCTGCATGCCTGCAGCAGGGCTAGCCACCCGGTGGTGTAAACCTAGGCTCGAGATTATTGTCACTGGGGCAGTGACACCCTGACTCCATGTGCAAAATGGGAACTGGGGTATTGATGGATGGCTAGATCTGCTGCATGCATTTTATCCTTCACACTTTCTCTCCCCCTTTCTCCTTCCTATTAGTACGTCTACCTCACACCTTCCTGACATGATCCTGTGCACTAGGAGCATGTTCCCCCAACTTTTCTCGTTTCAAGTGAGAAAAGTTGTATCTTCTCTAACCTTTGGCCCCTTCACTTCCCTTCCATTTGTAAGCAGTTTACTTTATCTGTAAAACGAATATTACCAGAACAGCAGACAAAGATGTCTACTAATCATTAGAGTTTAAGAAATTGTTACTGTTTTATTTCAAAGTACATAGCCTTTTTGTGAGCAGAAAGTTGGATGGCAGGCTACATATTCTGCTCATATCATATGAAATGAAAATAGTTCACTTTTGCTTGACCAGAACTAACAGCTCTTCATTTATCTTGTTCAGTCTCGTCCACTAAAGACTTCTCAAATTCTGGCCATCAGACTCTATCTGATAACTGACTTCTGAGATGATGGAACACAAAGTTAGACAGCAATGGAGTCAATCCAAGGTAATTATTCTAACAAAATGAATTAAACAGCAGCTTTCAACTTGTGCTGATAATGAATTATTGAGCACAAACAGTTCAGAAACAGGTAAACCACCCACAGTTGTGATGTTGTTCCATCCAAGAAATAGCTGATCATTGCTGGAGTATTAGATATGCACAACTCAGTAAGTGCATTATCGACATATTACTTAAAGGTATATTTGCTGCTATTTACCTCTATATAAAGAAATGGTAGTAAAAGAATGGTACTTATTTATTTCTTTAATTTGAATGTGTACTTATTGCCTGCAAAGCACTGTATTATGCCCTTGCAATGGCACCATTTCTCTTAGAATGTATATCTTAATGTAAAGATCTTACTAAATAGATAAATTGATCTCAAATGAGTGATACTTTGTTGTTGTTTTAGTAGTTGTAGTTGGACATTATTTCCCTTAAACTTTAACAAGTTACAAACATTCAGAAAGACCTGCTTTGTAATGACTGAACTACGTCAGTACAAGAAAGGCTGTAAATGTAAGCTTGGCAGATTAGTCAGTTACATGCTGAGGGAGAGAAGAACTGACAGAGATATAAATGGAATTGTGACTTCAAAAAATAGGTACGGCAGAGAAAAAAAAACAGTTGTAAAAGAACAGCAGCATGAACTGTTTCTGATAGTTTCCTAAACTAAATATATCAGAAGCAGTAAGAAAAACTATGATTATTTTAATGCTCTCCATATTTTGTATTAATTAAGCTGAACTTACTCAGACTAGAAAAAGGCCAAAATAAAGTACTCCTTTATTCTGGTCTCTAGCACTTGGCAGAAAGAATAGGAAATGTTGGCCTTGCACCACCATTAATTGTCAGTTTGGGAATTAACTGAAACAGCCTGCTCACTTTCTACAGATGGCTTGCAGGTGGGAAATTAATATTAATATCAAAAGAACAATTCTTCAAATAGATTCTGATATCTGCTATCATGACCAAATTATTTGACATCTGGACATTCTGTAACAGCGTACATTTCCTAGTCTTAATGAAGTCTGTTATTAAAAGGCACACATTTTGGTCGATCACAGAAGTTTTATGTTTAGCACCTACAGCTTAGTTATCAATATGACACTTTTTCTGTTCTCTCTAGTACCTGTAGGTAAAATTACCAATACGTAGTTATCAAATTACAGAGTACTATGTAAGTTTACTGATACAAGGCCAAAACAAGAGAAGCTGTAAAGGCATAAGTATTACAGAAAAGTAATATAAGAGCATGGGTTGCATTCCCTGTCTTGAATCATCCAAGCTTGAGTCAGGTCTATATTACATGATCACGGTTTCAAAACTTCGAATCTGATATGGACGGCACCATAAGATTGAAGTTTTAAAACTTCGAAAATGTAATACAAACACAAAAACCTACACAAACAAACCATTTAAATGCTCTAAGCAAGAGGGCAAGCCCCCCTACACCCCCATTACTTAAATATACCAACTCTGAGATTGCACTGCAGTGCAAAAAAGGGAAATCTCCTACAATCTTAAATAACCTTCATGTTATTCATTGTAACATATTACATCATCTGAATAAATATACACAAATATGTATCATTATTAAATATATGCATATGGAGCTTGGCAGTTGTAGTCATGTTATTTAATAAAATAGAATGAAAATGGATTGCTTCTACTCCTCTGCTATGATTTTGGCAGGCCCTTATACTGATTACTGATGTTCGTTCATTGTTAGGTGCACAAACTACTACAATGTTATGGTTACAGAGTAGCAGATCTTTAGTAGATCTTTTGGAGAGTCTAAAACTACCCCACTTGTAAATATTTATACAAGCTAAGACCAAAATTTGTTCATGTATAGGCAGGGCTAGAGAATATTCAAAGGACATCTATTCCTACCAGACAGTCACAAGGGTAGCCACATCAGTATCAGATCACCCTTAGAGCTGCATTTGGACAAAACTCAGATACAGGATTGTGACGATGGCTGGGAAATAATAACCTCTCCAAGTGATGCAAAATATGTATTCAGTCTTAGAACAGATTACTGCCTTCAAAAATGTAGTCCAACGCACATGCTGGTAGAACCTGCAATGCAGTCCAACAAGGTCATAGGGGATCCCACACGCGACAGAAGCAACTACTGTTTGGGGGGCCTGTTTATACATGGGTCTATATTATAACATCAAAGTTCAAAAACTTTGAATGTTATAATATCCAACCCAGTAGAGCGAATACTTCAAATAGCGATGCTGCAGAACACCGAATACTTTGCTAGGGAAAGTATTCAGCAGACCATTTCTGCAGCTTCACTAGTTCCTCAACTGTGGAGCAAAGGTTACGGACCAGGTTAAGGTAAGTGTGTGAATGAAGGTGAGTGTGCGAATGAAGGTGAGTGTGCGATTGGGCATGGGTTAGGTGAGTTAGGGTTAGGGCACGGGTCAGGTAAATGTGCAATTATGTGGACGTGAGGGTTAGGGTGGGGTAGATGAGTTAGGGTTAGGGAGCAGGTAAGGTGAGTGTGCGATAGTTAGGGACCTTAGGGTTATGGGTTAAGGTAAGTGGGTAGCTAGTGGAGTATGTCTGGTTTAGTGCAAGGTTTTATGAAATGTATGTGTGTGGATTATTTATTTTGGTGTGCTTGAGTTGTGTGTATGTTTGTCGTAACAGTGAATTTTTTCCCTGGGAAAAAATTTGGTATTCTGACTGTTCGGTCTTCTGGTGTTTCGATTGAATGGGGTCAATATTATAACATTCAATGTTTTTAGACTTCGATGTTATAATATAGACCCTTATACACAGGCTATACATTTTTTAGACAGGGTGGAAGGAATATAATGTGACAAAAATAAGTAAGAAATGAGCCCTAGGGGTCTATGAAGCAGCTGGGTAGGAAGCTGGATGTCATTGTGATATAGGGACAAAAAACTTCACCCTAATAGGCTAATCACAGTATTGACAGTCTATTAGTATTCTGATGGAGCAATAGAATGCATCACATACACTGAAACTGTAACCAGAGCTGCTTGTCCACGGCAACTCTGAGGCTTGTACAAACACACAATTGTGGGTGTCAAAATGAAGAAATGTAGTCTTATACAGGCAAAACTGGCTGTATCAGCTCACAGGACTACTCAAGATACTGCTTTGTAATAGCAATACCCACCATATCCATCCTACCTCCCTCGTCAGTATATAAGGGTGGTAAATGTATTACAGTAAGAAAAGTCTAAACAAAAGTAAACAACATGCATCAGGAGGGTCGGATGGTTTGCACCAACGAATGTATAAAAATAGGTACACAATCCCTGTCCATCTGCATTAGACCTCTCTTAAATAAATGTAGTAGAGAAAATACTGCAATGTCTGTACAGAAGGAAGTTCATACTATTCCCTCCCCACAGTAGGGGGCTTCTCAACACAAATAAATAACTGTAAGCTCAATGCCAGGCTACACATACTTGTCAAATCCCCTTGAACAAGTAATACCCTGACAACTCTCCTAAAGCAATGTTCTGTTATGGAAAGAGCATTCAGTTTTACAGAGTTACTGAGTCTTGTTGATTTTCTCAGAAATAAAAATAAGTCAGCCAATTTTGTGTCACTCTTATTTTTCAATCTGTTCAAAATCTTTGGCACAAAAAGCCATACCAGACTCTAAAACAGGCTGGCTGATTACACCCCTCCCCCAAACTCCAGTGGATTCACAAGAGTTTAACTAATATATAGCCTAAGGCTGATGCTAATAAAGTAGATCCCCATGGATCTATCTTACATCTTGCATTGCTCAGATCTGTTCATGAAACTGCAATAATCCATAGCTTGTTCAGTGCTTGGCTCTATTAAGGTCCATAAAACATCAGAGAGTAGATCAGATTAACTACAACTCAGATTGCACAAACTAGAAAAATGTCTTGAGCAATCTCATCTCATACTTAATCCTACCAAAAATTATTAATTCTATATTATTCTGTTGAAACCAGTGCAAATTTTTTTTACACCAAAACTGAAAAACAAAACAGAATTCAATAGTTTAATTCCTTATACCAACAAAATGATATATCTTGGATCCATTTTACATGACACCCTTCCTCTAGAAGACTTGATTTCTTCCACCATTAAAAAGTGCAGCCCGTATAGGATCAGGTAACACTTAAGCCAAATGGCAAGATTTAATTTAGTGTCTATTCTCATCCATTCATTGTCATAATGTTTGCAAGCCAACCACAAAACAGTTCAATTTGTCATTGGTTGTAAGCAGAATGCCCATCACTGCACTGTGCTTCAGGACCTGCGATGGTGTGTACATATAAACTGTAGTACTTCCTCCTCTGTAATGCACACAAATTGATCTGACTTAACCCTGAACATCACGCCATTCAACCCATAGAACAATATTACCCAACATCACCGCTACATTATTCAGTAAGAATAACTATAAAGACATGTAGGACCCATAAACCCAATGGAGACTCACTGTTCAGAAACCCTGCATCAAGCTACCAGGTAAAATTATCAACCACGATAGTTTTAGTAGTAGCCATTTGAAACTTTGGGACCCACTAGAGTAAGTCCTGAAAAACGAAGACTGAATGGCCAAAAGAATGGACTTACATATATTAATTCCAAGATGCCATTTCTTGAAATATTCCCTTTTCTCCATAGTATGCAATCTTGGAGTTGATATATATATATATATATATATATATATATATATATATATATATATATATATATATATATATATATATAAGGTTGGGGAGTTTGCCCACACATGGGGGTGTGGGGGGGGGGTTAAAGAATAGAGAGATTTTCAAGATTTGCTGTTCTCCAGATTTTCTGTCATTTTGGCTTCTTGGCATTCACCATTTTGAGTGCAGTAAGTTCAATAGACACCCAGTTTTACTGCATTAAAAAAGTTAAAATCATATTATATAAACCCAAAAATGCAAATGTACAACTTCTCCCCACACCATAAAAATCACTACAGTCCCAAACTTCCACATGCTGTAGACAGCACTACACTGTAGAACTCAACAATTGGTATAAATATGTATATGTGTATAAATGTATGGTTACAGTTTGTAAGACTGAATGCTAAGAAGAGCAAATGCCCTTATAGGCTGCCTTTTTGGACTACAAGCTGCTTTCCTGGTAAGCTTTGTTTCAGTAGGGTCTGGTAATTTGCCCTTACACTGATGTTGTGTCACCTTGGAAATGAGATATGTAATTATAAGGAGCTATGGGGGTGCAAGAGGGCTTGCCACCCCCCCCCAAATAAGAAAGTTTGTTTTTTTTATTTTTTTCGTATTCAATACTATTAGATGTAATCTAAAAATATTGCTGTTTTTGCACGCACTCTTCTGAGTATTCGGTCAGTGATGAGATAGTCATACATAGTACATAACTAGTTAAGCCACTTAACAGTTCTCATTTAATATTTATTTCTTCAACTAAATTACACAGTTATACCAAAAATGTAATATACTTCAGACCAAATTGACACTGTTATAATAAAATTATATTACTACCTGGAACTGCTTACCAATATTAAAACATTATTACACTATTGGATTCCCTTAATATGCCCACTATAAAAAAACATGTCTCTGAACATCATGCCAATTCATTATCAGTTGTACTACCAAACTGACACATTATACAAAATTGATTGCCTTTGTATTGTTTTCCATTTGCTCTACATGATTTTGATCTTGAAATTCTACCAATATGACTCCTTAACAAATTCATTGCCTCATTTTGTCATCAGATCTTCAGACAATAAATCGAATAACACTGTCACACCTTATGTTATATAACCCTACCTGCATATTTTCTGCTTGATCACTGTGATGTATATATGCTGTACCGTTTAATGGAACTTGATTTATAGGTCAATATAGGTCAATACTTGGCTGCTGATCCACAGGACCATTAGTACCCTAACCATCATACCCTCAAGTATAGGTACCCATTTTCATGAATAATTTCTACTTAGTTTTGACCTTTTTCAATAACAGCTTGAGGGGCCAGATCTGGGTTGTATTTACAATTGCCCATCTACCCATTCAGCCATCCATCAAGTTACACTTAAAGAAGTTTAGGGAGCTACTTTACTTTACATCCAAAAGAAGTATATTTATTTCAGTAAAGTTTATGTTACTTTGAACTAATTAATAACATTCCACAAACAGTAATTTTCTGCTGAATTATTGCCATGTGTATATGGTATACATTGTAATGCAACCTGTTTTTAAAGTATGCCTGTATAACTTGAATTTTTACATTGAAATAATTAGATAAATGCACAAACTGTAATCTCAATCTGCATATATTTTTCAGGTTTTCCTACAGATTTTCTCCCTTGCCCTACATTCAAAATGGGCTACAACCCATTCTGGACATTCTGGTAAACAAGACATAAATACAATTGATACATACAAGCATACATGAATATATAGACTAGTTATCCACTTAATTAATTCCATCAGCAAATGCTCACATTCAGACATGCAAATGTGCGGGATCCAAAAAAGGATGACAAGAAGCATTAATTAGTTTAAATTACTCGATTCTCATGGGAGATATAGTTTATACTGGCACTCCTTAGGCACATGTCAGGGCAACTAACTGAGTGAAGTGAAATGAAAAGCAAGGGAAATGTGGAAAGTGCAACAGTAAATACCTCTATGAGGCCAAATGGAGTAATACCATAAAAAGGACTGGTAAACAATATTACTTCTCACAGTCAAAGCTTTAACTGGATGACTCAGTTGTTTGGTAGAATAATTATGTTTAATGATAGCAATGACAGAACCGTGTTATAGAGTGAACCATTACTGGAATATGTAAAATGTACAGAGTTTGCAGGAGGGACAGGAAATACAGAAAATGGGTAGGTTTAATCCTCTGTGACATGTAAAGGGTCACAAAAGCAGAACAAAGGAGTAAATGCAGACAGAAGAGAATCATAAGTATACATGAGATTGCAAAGAGCATCACAATATTTGAGGAAGACATTGACAGGGATATATTCAAACCCGTCTACAAGACAGAATGAAAAAGCTGAGCTGTTGATGATATGGAACTGAAATAAATCCTACAGAACAATATCCCACTAGAAACTAACAACCATAGCCTGCATTCTTCCTAAGTGACTGCTCTGCCTGCATAATTATTTTGTTATTATTCTGCAGTCAAAAATAATTAAAAACACCAGAGTTATCACCTGCAATGAGAGAAGTTTAAGAAAAAAAAACATACAGCATGATTGAAATATTAGGGGAAAAACATGATGAACAGTACAGCAGAACATTCAAGAAGTATCCGTAACTACATAAGCAGCAACTCATTGACTAATACCTGTTAAAGCTGATGAAAGTAGCAGAGAACTAGCCAGAATAGTAAAACCTTCAAAAAAGAAAGGACGCCAAGTTTTATGAATGTGTCAGACATATTTATAGGAAGACAGAAAATCAACTTAATGAAACAGGAAATATGTTTCCCAAGTCTCATCTACTCTCTTAAAATTTATTAAAGATTGACCCACTTCAGAAACTAATTTTATATATTATATATAGTACACTACCCCTCTGTTTGTTCATTGGAAATGTATATACACAGTTTTTTCCTATGTAATTACTTACATTTCCGTATTTTTGTTTGTGATTTTTTCTGTATTTCCCCTAGGTTGAGTCTGAAATTGGTCAGTATTGACCAGAGCATTACTCTGGTAAACAAATATAAATAATTTAATAAAATACATTATACACTTATTATACCAAGAGTTATTTATTATACCAAGAGTTACTTATTATACCAAGAGTTAGCACACCAAGTCAGGATGGAAACCAAAAAATAGAACTGCACAAGAGTTGTGTGGAGGAACCCTACAGAAGGGTTCAAAAATACAGAATTGTCCACAACTATCTGCAAACACTGGGGCATTTTTGCGCTGGTGGTGCTGCGGTAGCATTGTCGCCTCACAGTAAGACGTTGTCCTGTTCGATTTTCAGCTAAAGCGTCTTCTGTGTTGAGACATGCATGAATGGGCGTACCTTCTTTGAAGGTTGTGCATCAGGGCTGGCAACTCGTTACGTAAAAATCTACTGCCAATCATTAGCGGACCGGAGTTCCACTGTGGTGACCCCTAACCGGGAAAAGCCGAAAAATACAACAACCATAAGGAATATACCTCATGGTAGCCATTTCTTATTCAGAGATTGCCCTGCCACTGTCCTTTAGTAAGAAGACATGCAGCACCATAGTGGGCTGTCTTTGCTGTCATGCTAAATGACACGGGGCATTCTGGGGAGGGGCATATGCTAATTAGCCATATGCTGTCTCTGAAAATCCAATCACAGCCAACTGAGTCAGAGAATTGTTCAGGGATGTAAAATAACATAGCTGTTCACGGCCATGCATTTTAGTGAACCCATCCAACAGTTCATGTTCACCTATCATGGCAGAGGTAAGTCTGAGAGAGTACTGAATACCTACTGTTTTGCATTTAATCTAATTTCTTATGTAACTAAATTCCAGCTCACTGTGGAGCTTTTTTCTCCAGGTGTCTGCTGAAAATGGTCAACTAAGTTCAGTTGAACTAACCCGGTCAACAAATATAAAATAAATAAATAAATAAAAAATAAGTCTGAGGGAGATTAGCAGTGAGAGAGAGAGAAAGAGAGAAAGATAGTGTAGGGGTGTAGGGGTGTGTACATGTGAGTGTGTGTGCACGCGTGCGCGTGCATGTGCGTGTGCGTGTGCGTGTGCGTGTGTGTGTGTGTGTGTGTGTGTGTGTGTATATATATGCCCTTCTAGCATGCCAATATACCAAAACAGTTATTCGCATAATAAGTATCCAAGCTGTTCTTAAAAATAGTTACAGTACAGATTGAACCCAGAATGGCTGCTTGCAAAGCATACGCTCTAACCATTACACTATTACAGTACTGTTCTTAAAAATATCTAAACAAAGTGCTTGCTTTAATGCAATTTGGTAGTCTGTCCCATGCAGCAGCTGCTCACTCAGAGAACCAGTTAGTACACTTCTCATTCCTATAGAATCTTCTACATAGGTTGTCTGATGACTGTCTACTACTTTTTGATAGCACCAAACATTCCCATAGGTAGTTGTCTCTAAATGCCATATATACCGGTATAAAATCTCCTATTAAATGTCTATATGAGACTTTGTACAGATTCAGCTATTTTAGTCTTTTATAATAACTTACATTTTCACATCTTTGGATTCCCTTGGTATATTTTCACTGTACTCTTTCCAGTTTACCCATGCTTGTTTTCTTATAGGGTTTCCATATTGTTATTCCATACTCAAGTTTGGGTCTAATGTAATTAACAAACAATGACTTCATAATTTTGATTTCCTAGACTTTATAAATCTTTTTATACAACCTATAGTTCTGTAACTCTCATTAACCAATTGGTTGATATGATTAGAAAAAACTCAAAGCTGGATCGACCTATATACCCAGGTCCATAAATTAATGTACAGTTTCAATCACTGTGTGCTGTGTTAAATAGTCGCCTTTCACATTTATGTTTTCTAGTTCTGATGTGCTTAGTTTTTAATATATTCATCAGCATATTATTCTCCTGTGCCCAAATGGTCAATTTAGTCAAGTTCTTTTGCAGATATGCCTTATCTGTAACACATATAATCAGTTTACCCAATTTCAGGTCATCTGTATATAGGCTGTAGAACACCTCAGATGGAAAAGATTGGTCTAAAAGATGCAATTTAAACAAGTATGGGACTAGGCAGAGCCGTGTGGGACACTCTGACTGTAATCAAGAATTTCACCTGTCCAATTGCTGTATGATACTTGCCATGTCCTATTTGTAAGCCATGCAGCTGTCCATCTTATCAAGTGTACATCAATACTCAGTTGTTCTAATTTAATGATCAGTGTTTTGTGTATGATCCTGCCAAATGCTGAAGTTAAATTTATATAAATTACATCACAGCACAATTTTTCATTCATAGTTGTTATTATATTGTAATACAACATCATGTTACAGGTGGTAATAGATCTATTTTCAATATATGCATGCAGATATATGGTTTCAAGCCCTGACGTTTGCTATTCTAACAGTAATGTATCCAATATTACCTTCTCCATTATTTTTCCACAACAGGAAAGAAGATGTAAGGGTCTATATGACTCAAGGTTTGTCCTACTCATCTTTCCTTTAAAGACAGGTTTAATAAGCACGTCTCCAATATTGAGAAATCTCCCCATATGTATACAACCTAGCAAATAATAGATATAATGGTACTGTAAGTTTGTAAAGTATCCTCATGTCTTTCTCCTCCCTGTAAATTGTTTGAGTCCAGTTTGCATAGTTCTTTTTTCAGTATAATCTAATTTGATTTTAGTATCTGAGCTTACCTGGACACTCACTCACTAGGACAACTTATCACCCCCCCTGAATGTTGCCAAATGAAGTTTGGGAACAAACTACTTTGTCCAGAGACACTTTGAGTGGTTAGTTGGTTAAAGGAGAGGTGGAAAAAGAGGGTCTAATGGAAAGGGGTGGGAGGATATTAGGGTTGGGTGGAAAGTAGAAAGACTTTAGGTACAGTAGTGGGTAAGGAAGTGTTAAGTTAGGATGAATGAATGCTGTGGAGGAATTGAGGTTGGTGTAAGGAGGGGCTAAAAGGGGTTTTACATGAGTGTAGCTGAGTGGGACGGTCATATTTAGGCATGTGCTTGCTATATTGCAGGCTTACATCTGAGAAGACCAATAGGTACTTCAGTGGACAGGTAGGCCTTGATTAGTAACAGTTATACATTGAGATGGTTTTCTCTTCTTCTTCCTTTGGACCTAGAATATTAATGAGTATATGAGTCTCAGGGTTTGATTTCTGGAAAGATAGTTGTCCTTTTGGACAGTTTGGTCATTCGGGTTTGATTTGACTGGGGCTGGGGGCTGGTATGCCATTTGTGGTGGTTAGAGCTTTGAGGGAGGTTTTTGATTAAGTGGGAGTAGTGATCCTCAAGCGCATGGTGGTAGTGTTGCCTTTCTTGTTCCATTCAGATAATTACAGAAATATGCAATGATTTGTAGTCCCAATAATTTGTTTGCTCAGAACCAAGTGTTAAGTGAAGAAAAGAACATTCTGAAATATCTGGTTGGTTGTTTAAAGTTTAAGTTTCATTAAATATTGTTGCTGTATTCATAGCTAAAAGTACTGATGGTGTACTGAGGCACAGGTTCAGTTCAGTGGTTAGGTAGGTAGGTAGGATGGCAGTCATGTGGTGTGATCCTGGTGTTGTTCTCCCTGTTGAAGTTCATTGATGGTAGTGGTTTAGTGGCTCATTGCTTTCTTGCTCCTGTTATGCTTCCAACTGTGCTGTGAGTGACAGTTTGTGTATTTCATGGGCCGCAAGGTGTCCACAAGTAACAGTGACTTGCCACTCATGTGGTGCGCATTAACCATTATGGAGGGGTGGAGAAAAACATGGATGTGCAGATGATCAGTCTGTTTGAATCCCTTACCACATCAGCGTGTGAGGGTATTTTTGAAGTTAAAATTCTAGTTCCAAAAAAAAAAAAAAAGAACGAAACCAGGCCAAATCCTGCTTTAATAAACCAAGTATGTCAAATTATCAGGTAGACACACTCAGTATGCAGTACTATAAAAGCCACAATATTTGTAGAGGAGTTTACATTTTGTTAATCTGAAAGTTTCTGTAGAATCAGTCAGTCTATCAAGTTTGTGCAGAACTGTTGACCAGTTGATTCTATGGAAGTTTTCAACCTTCCAAATGATTTTTATATTTCACTAGATCATGCACTGTACTGTCATATCTTTTGGCTTGGGGGGACTTTTTATGGCACGACTGTCAATGCAGCACAGTGATGGTGATTATGCTTTTATTTAAATTTAATGTTGGCACTAATGGAAAAATGTGAGTCATTTCTACAGTGTTTCTCCATTTTAATTTTGTGAAAAAAGTATTTGGAAAGAGTTTGATGGGGTTATGCTTAGTGAATGCAAAACATGGGAGCATTACACTTAAACGTAAAATAAAAGACTACCACAGTCAAAAGTAAACACAGAGACTGATGTACTTTATTAAATAAACTAAGCACTTTTGCCTAAATACTTATAAGGCTTCTTGAGAGTAAAAGACGTGGCACACAAACACTTTATATACTAAAAAAAAGTCACATGACCCTACTTTCAATTAATCAATTACACACATAAGCAGCAAGGAAAAGTTATACATGTAAATGCATCATTCTAATACTTCAATTCTACTAAAACTTTATCTACAACAATACAAAAACTCAAATATATCATTCATACACAAAACAACTTAAGCTAAATTATGATGACTTGAGTAAATTGTTAAACACTACCTTAGTTATGTCTTTTGTGATTTCAATTTTAAAACACTCAAAAAGGAGCAACATTCATTAGTGCCTGGATGCTGCATAACATTAAGCCTTAGTTGCCACACCACCTCCTTACATTCCAATTTTTTTTTAAATCACCACCCTTGTAATTCCATTCTATTCTAGCAATTATAAAAAAAAAATTCTTAAAATTATTACAAATTGTGGAGTGCATACACAAAGCATTACTGCTTTTCTTGTTCTTGATATCCCTCAAATGTTCAGCCATCCGATTTTTGAGCTGTCTTGTAGCCTTGCCTGTATAAAATGCTGGACAAGATATACAAGAAGCCACATACACCAGTATTTCAGTGTTACAATTAAACCTGCCTGGACATTGAATGGTTCTTTCATATCCTGAAATAACAACATAAAGTCCATCATTGATATATTTACAAAACTTACAAGAACCACATTTGTTCAACTTTGATTTCAATTTATTACCTTTCAAACCAGGACCAAGCTTAAACCAGCTCTTTAAATTGTTGCCCCTACTATACATTACCATTGGTTTAACACCCAATTTAGCTTTCAGTTCATAATGAAATGGGGAATTTCAATGTGTATTTAAAATATTAACTATAGCCGGTGCACAAAGCTTATTGTATTGCAACACCATGGCTCTTTTTCTGTTCTGATCATGTGTATAGAACACAAATTCACAGCACATATTTAGTGGCAACCCAGCCTTTAAAATAGGAGCAAATTTTGAATGTCTACACTTCAAAATTTCATCTATAGCCTTCAATAATAGTCCTATTGGGTATTCCATGTACTTGAACATTCCCAACAGTATTTTCAACTCTTCTCCAAACCTAGCATCATCACTCACTAATCTAGATAACCTAACCATTTGACCTTTGATAACACTCCTTTTCTGATGAGAAGGGTGGCAACTATCATAATACAACAAAATGTTCAAGTGCATTTCTTTTTGAAAGATAATCGAACAAAGTTGTCCTGTTTCAAAATCTTTATAAATAAAAATATCCAAAATCTCAATCCCTTCTGTTTTAACCTTTATGTAGTGGTACTATTTAACTGTTCAAGAAACTCTGAGACTTGCTGGACACTACCTCTCCATAAAATCAGAATATCTTCCAAAAATCTTACATACATAAGTATCTTCAAAATAAACCTTGAAGTGAAAACATGGACCCTTTCCCATTCAGCCAGTACTAAATTGGCATATGCACTACAGGGGCTCATTTAGCACCCATTGCTACAACTGACACTTATTGAAAGACTTAGCCTTCAAAAAACTTTTTTTTTTGAGGACCAATTCCATCAAACTCACTAACATATTAATTCTACCATTAGTCAATACATTGCTTCTAACAAGAGCATCATGAAAGAACTCCAAACCTATGTCAAGAGGGATTACAGAAAATAAATTTATGACATCAATTGTCACAAAAATAAATTCTTCCTGGCAATTAGTATTTTTCAATAAATCCAAACAGTGCCAGGAGTCCCTTAAAATATGTGAGTTTAATTTCAACATGTGTTTACAATGATGGTCAATAAAGTCTGCTAAGGTTTCTGTTTTAGACCCCCTTGCTGCAACAATAAGTCTAAAAGGGGGTTAACTATGCTTTTGTGAACCCTGGGGATTCCAAATATGGAGGGTATAATAAGTTTCTCTACTACTAAAAAATCAAACTTCTCTTTATCAATTTCCCCTTGGAACAAAACATCTAACAACCACCAATCTATTTTAGCATAAGCAACATTAATTTTGTTTCTTAAGACTCTGACATACGTATTACAATCATTTAAAATTTCACACATTTTAAACACATAATCCACATGTGCCATTGCAACACCACCACCTCCTATCACCAGGCTTCATTATTTTCTATTCCTTGTTTGAAGCAAATTAATACAAACAAGCACATCCAGCAGGGGTGTTAAATTTTCTCTAAACCTAATTTGAGTTTTCAACAGGTGTCTAAAGTCCCCTTCACACATTTGTTCATACAGATGTATAACAGGATGTGTGGGTGGAATAAAACTACTTCTCTTTCTCAATGGAATTACATTGTCATTTGAACTATCTACAGTGTCACTAAAAATAAATGCAAATTTAAATGCCTAATATACATTTTCAAACTAATTAGTATACTCAAAATGTCCAATTTAAACTCTGGTACAAAGCTAAAACCTTTTTTAAATAGGTTAAAATGCTCTTGCTTGAAAACTAAATCACTAAAATTAAAAATACTAAAGCCATCATAACTTACAACGTTTGGTTGAGTTCCATCTAAGGCAGTCAATATAACCTCACCTTGCATTAAAGGTTGTTGTATTGCATCACACCATTCCTCATTAGACACTGTGGGGCCCCCATTGCCAGTCCACCTTCCCTGAAACAGTTGATTCTGATTCTTTAACCTCTCCTAGCACCTCAGCTGAGGAAGTTCCAAAAAATATTCTTCTTGAAAGGCATTTTCAGTTTCATTAAAGTCAATATCTTGGTTAACTGAAGTAACCCCCACTAGTTGCCTCCCTTCTAACATTCTCCAAGTTAGATTTATTACTTTTGCCAGTCGATGGGTTAATTTATCAGCATATTCCTTAGAGTCCCTTAGTGATTTACATTGTTTCCATTCCCACTTATCAGAGATGTACCTATCAATCCTTCTAAATAAATCGTGATATTTATTCACATTCATTGGAAATACAAGGCATTAGTAATACTGTCATTCAAATCATTAATTTATTTTTTAAGAGCTGTTAATTTATGTTCATTATCACGCAATATAATTCTCATTAAACCCATACCAGTTCTATTAAACAATTCTAATAACTCCCTGTACATAAGGAGTTAGGTTCTCTACCTGTTGAACATTTCTGAATACGAAGACCTCTCAGCACTTGGTTCAGTGCCAGCAACTTAGACAAAAACAAGTTGTCAAGTTGCAACTCTCTATATTTCCTAGACAGCTTTTCAAAGTAAAGAAGCTGTGTTTGCAATGAGCCATGATCCTTGACTCCATTCTGCAACTGATTACAATCAAAATTGGGGTTTTTAAACCATTCTGAGATGTTAAAGTCTGCTGATGTATTTTGAATCAATGGTGTGGACACTGAAGCTGAAGCCACCAATGTAATTGCATCATTAGAGTCCGACAAAAGGAGTGTATGCAAAGTCAATTCTTCCAGTTGTGTTGAAGTCAATGAAACCGGCCCACAAGTCAGTTTAGCACTTTTGAAAGCTGCATATACTGAGTCCAATTGCCCTGATAACTGCTGTATTAACATGGTATGATCACCAATGGAAGTTGCAGGTTGGAGGCCTGAAGGAATCAGGCACAGCAGTCGATGGACAGTATCACAGTGGATGCTCCAGCCACTGAAGCTGTGCACGATGCAGTTGCAGGTAACAATACTCTTTTGGGTGTTCACATAGACATGTCAAAATTGGTTTGGTTTGGGACTAGCCTACAGGTAGATGAAGATGGGGAGAGACTTCAGAAGTCTGGGGAAACTGTAAACACTGTAGAAAATTGGGAGAGGTTTATTGAAGGGGGAAAGACCAAATAGATGCATTCAGTGTGGAGGGTAGCTTAGGGTTGTTTTTAGGAAGTTTAGGGTCATCCTTAGGTGGGGTGGAGTCACAACAGCAACATGTGCATTCAGACTTTGGGATCTGACCAGGGATTGGTTAGCTACACAGAGCCTGGTTCAAGTAAAAGGAGGAGGTCTTTTTGACCACCACATACTGGCATTGGTTGAAGAAAATATTGGAAGGGCAAGTACGTAGTTATCTTTGAGATAACTGATGCTGGGGAGGTTCAGCATTTGATGGGATCAAAAATGGCAAATAGCAAAGATCTTTTAGTGGCCTTAGCAGCAGTGGGGAGGAGAAGGAGAGTAGGTAAGCTGCGAGCAAGAACATGGGCAACTGTGTGTTAGGTTTTGTGTATTACATAGTGACTTGGCTGGAAAAGGATAACTCTATGGCATTTACCACTTTTTTATTTTCTCATGATCTACACAATGTCTGCAGGTGAGGAATACCTGGTTGTGGTATGATTAGATGTTCCGTAACTGGAAAACAATGCATCAATCACTGCACTGGGAAGTTAGTCACCCAGGCATTTGCTTAGCCATCATGCTGGATAGCTTTGGGGCTGCTAGCAAAAGGGGTTAAGCTAGGAGGGGAGGAGCAAAAGGGGTTAAGCTAGGAGGGGAGGAGGTTGGGGTGTGCTGAGCCTTTAATGAGTGCTTTTCATGGGTGGTGTGCATTTTCTTACACACTTGCTCAGATTGTGCAGGTGTACATCCAGCTGTGCAGTATTGTCACTGGGAAGGTAATTTGATCAATCTGGTTTCATTTAGACCAAAGTGGAAGTGTTACTTCCTTCACTCCAGTGATTGGAAGGTTTTCCAGGATGAGGTAATTTTTGTGGTCAGAGAGGCGGAGTCTCTTTTTGGAGGCAGAGGGGAAGATCGGGTGACATTTTCACCTATTAAGGTGCAATCATTGCTCCACATGCTCAAGCAATTTCCTGACTTGGCAGTTGCAGAGAAATTAATTAAAGGATTTTCTGTAGGATTTTCTGTTAAGTCAGGAGTTAGACAGGATGGCTCAATCTGTAAGAATTTGCATTCAGTGTGGGGGAGGGAGGAGATTTTGAAAGATTTGGTGGAGTTGGAGGGGTGTGCAAGGAGGTTACTGGGCCTGTTTCATCATCTACATGTTGGCAGTTTTAAGGTTTTGATTCACCATTTGTCCTACCCTGAAGTGAACTCCATTAATGATTTAATTTCAGTAGAAGACTTATAAGTTATGTATTCTTCATTGGATGATGTGGTACAGGTCATTCAGGGAGGTTGCACATCGGTAATTGGTAAACGTCGATATTGAATCTGCTTTTTTGTTACTACAAGGAGAGGGAGAAAGAGTTGCCATGGTTGGTCATGGTGGTTGAGAACAAGTTTTATTTTGACAAGGCCATGCTGATGGAGTGTTCAGTGGCCTGTGCTACTTTTGAGAAGTTTAGCATTACACTCCATTGGATTTGACAGCAACAGGTGAGCACTCAGAAAGCAGTGCATTATTTGGATGATTTTTTTATTAATAGGTGAAGGGTTTGAAGGAGTGATGGAGGGTATGCAAGAGTTTTTGAGGATGTGTGTGGAGCTGGATGTTCCATTGGCCACACAAAAGTTGGAAGGCCCTGCCAAGGCATTGTGTTTTTTGGGATTGCTAGTGGATGGGGGGTATGGATTGTTTTGTTTACCACTCCAGAAGATAGGACACTTGAAGGAAAAGATTCCTTAGGTGAGGGACAAGGGCAAGGTGTGGATTAAGGAAATTACTGAGCTCTTAGAACAAATGAGTTTTGCATGCCAGACAATTCATACAGGTTATACATTTTGTATTTCGGTGGTTTTCTTATTAAAAAGGAGAGGTAATCATCAGTTGGTGAGGCTTGGTAATCTTGTTCATCCTGATTTAGCATTGTCGTTGTTCTTTATAGATCAGTTTAATGGCATTTCCTTGTGGCAGTCTGACTGGGTTGGACAAGGAAAATTATCATTTTTTACAGACACGGCAGGGGGCATTGGGATGGGAGCATATTTTAGTGGTAAATAGCCATAGTGGTCAATAGCCATATGATTGGAAAGATGAATGGAAGAGTGATATAGCTTTTTGGAATTGATGTTAATTTGGGTGGTGTCAGTGGTGTGTCAAGAGTGGTTGCATTGGAAGAGGATTATTTTTCATTAAGACAATATTGCAATGGTGTGAGTTTTACAGTCTGAGACAGTGAAGTTTGAATTGCTTTTGTTAATATTACAGAAATTGGTTTTGCAAAGTTTGTTGATTAACGTTTCTTCTACAGGTGTGCTTTTGGCATGTACTAGGAATGAGATTGATGACTGTTTGCCTAGTTTCAGTTTTCCAGGTTCTGGCAGCTAGGCCCAGAGGCAGCAGATGAACTGGTTGTATTGCCAGATAAGGTGTGGCAGATTGGACTGAAGTAACCAGGTTGGTGCAGCAGTGTTGGGCAATCTCTACAAGGAAGGCATATTGTAGATCATTACCTGATTTTGATCATTTGTTATGCAGCTGCCTGAAGAAGAGGGTTTTTTGTCAGATAAATTAGCTCAGGCTTGGTTGTAACATAGGGCTGTCCAGTTGGTTAAGGTGGATCTCTATTAGTATATTTGCACAGGTGGTGAGGTTGCAGGATTTCACATAATCCTGGACATATGTTGAATGGATGGGGTAGACTCACTGGTGTTAGAGTGGACATGTGATGGCCAATGATAAATCAGGTTCTTAAGGTTTTGCTGTGAGGATAACAGTTAGTGCGGGTGACTCAGTGGTTATAATCTGTGGGTGACGTTATCACTATGGAAGGATCATGGAGCATTTAGGGTGTCAGAGTTGTTAGGGTCGCTGGTTTGGCAGGATAGTTTCTGTATCGGTCGAGATTTGGTTGTGAAGATCTAAGACAGATCAGATGGGAAGGGGTATGCAGATGGTTCTGGAAAAGGACAGAAATTAGTTGATGTGTCCAGTGGGGTGGACTAGGAGGTTATAGTGAACTTATGCTGGGGATCTTCAGGATTTGTTTTTTCCATTGAAAGGAGGCAAGGTGATAAAGGAAAATCACTAAATACAAAAGATAACTTCTGAACATCATGCTTTAGTGGGACTTAAAAAAAGCTATGTGTCAGGGGAAGCTCTAGACATCTGTTAGAGTATCCAGGGTTATTTCCATAATGAGACGTATGAAACCTTAATGTCTGGCATCATTCATGATTGTCTGTGAGTTATGAGGGAAAGAGGACATATAGGAGGCAATAGTACGAATGTGTCATTGTGGTGGAAGATGTGACAACCCACCACTGGACCAGTAATCAAGGAGCCTCAGTCCTCACCACTGGTACCAGTAGGGGATGTACACTGGGAGGATGACAGGTACTCACAGTATTTCCCGATGCAACTCTCTGCATCAAGTGCAATTTCCCTTATGAGGATACAGAGATCACAGTTAGTCCCGGGCTGATTTTTCCCTCTTTCTCCAGATCCCCAATAAGACTCCCCACTGGCACAGCTATAGAGTTGAGTTCTAAGCCAGGGTTCCAAGCCAAGTCCTTCAATGCTGTCTCTGTCCAACCAGTGCTTCATGCCCCTGCCCAAGTAGCTGACACACACACTCTTTGAGGTTTAACACACACACACACACACACACACACACACACACACACACACACACACACACACACACACACACACACACACCTGGGAAAGTCTGCCACAGGTTTACTAGCTATGCTCCCTTTTGCCCAGACTATAAGGTAGTTATCACTGCCACCAACCAACTCCTAATCAGCTACTTTAAGGCCCTTAACAAATGTTCTAACCTTAATGTGTAATAGTAATATTAATGCAAATTGTAGTTTGACCAAGAGCAAGGGTAAATATCCAAGTACTCTCAAAACTCTACACAGAGCAGTCACAATGAAAGGTTTAAATATATTTAATAATAAATAATAAAAGAACAAGACACAGTGACATGTGAATTCAAAATCACAGGGAATATTTAAAACAACATTGCAGGACAGTCTCAAATAAATAAAGAAAAATATCTAAACTAAGCTTTGCTATATTCCTGACTATATCCAAGAGAACTGTACTGTTCCCTAGAACCTTACTTCATCAGAACAAGGCAGATGTCGTGATGAATGGTTCTTGTCAGGTCTAAGACAGAATACAGAATGCCCTGTCTGTAAAATACTTTTTAAATTAATATCTCAAATACTGCTGCTGGGATAGCTTGCAGGATGACATCATTTCTTGCCATCCGACTCTATCAAGGTGAAACCCCGACTGCTAGAATCTGGCAGTATTTAGCATCTACCTGTGAAAATACATAGACCTCAGATCTGTGGCAGATGCTGGAAGTCATAAAAAAATTACATTCTTCCACATTTCAAGATTAGTAATTATTTCACCCTATGGACAATACAGAAAGCTCCCTAGTACAGACATTATGTCTCCAGGCTAGCCTATAAAGTAATTTACTTTCAGCTATTTTTTAAGTTAACCTCCCGTATTCCAGTTACCACTATTAAAATATATACATTTAAACAGTTACATTAGTGCATGTACATTTCTGTTCTCTTCTAGCAGGATACACTGTGGTTACATTTTAAGCACAAGCACTTTATAAAATACCATTTTAACACACGTCTGTACAGACCAGTTTGATATACACATGACATATAGTTGTAATACAGTTGTAACACAAGCATCCTATATAAATGATGTTGATATTCACAAATAACATATAATTATTTACAGATAGCTGTGCCGGCAGTATTCCCTTTGTCACAGAAGGCGTCAGTATAATGTTGGGTGAAAACTAGATCACACCAGGGAGAAGTTTTATAGTATTTAAATGAAACCAAAACACCTAATAAAAACACTAAAAATTCTAAGGAGCCAGATGATAGAAACACTCTCCTCCGAGCAAAAATAAATCAAAATGTGGGAAGTTGGCCACAAACCACCATAAGCAGGTCTCTTAAATTACAAAAGGCCACACAATGAAAATCAAATGTATCTTGATTATTAAATCTTAACCATCTTCTAGTTCCTTTGAATTTTTACCGTATCAATTGGACTCATTTGCAAAGTTAATAGAGTAACAATTATAGCCTCACAATGCACATTACAAACAATAAAAAGAATGAAACTCTTAAGTTTTCACATTATTGATGGATTGTAAGGATCTGTGATTTATTAGGAGGGGGACAAAAATAAAGTGAGACATCAGAGACATTCTGGCAACTCAGGGACTGGTAAGAGATATGTTGTTGTGTCTGTGCATGTGTATTAGTGTAAAGAGGAAATGGAGGGGGCCGCCTATACCAATACAATGCATGGGCAGCCAGTGTTAACTACTGCAGGAAAATGATGAATTGCACTCACAGTAGTTAAGAGCAGTTTAGAGACTTAAAAACCTGCAAATTAGCTGATGAGAAGGATTTTCTTTATTATAGATAACATGTATCTGAATAACAAATCTACTTATCATGTAAATAGCCCTTTTGTACCACATCTCCTACCACCACCACTGGGGTTCTTCCTGAATCTTTTACATCCTCTTTTTAAAGAATTCCAGAAAATATGTAACATTTTCAACATCAAGAATTCAACTATATGTCAGTCAGCACTGTCTAGTTATAGGAGATGCAGGCCTTAAAATACAATATCGCATGGAAGAAGAGTTAATTCATTCCAGTACTGCCCCTGTACTACTAATGGACAGAGACAGCTCCTTAATGTTTTATCCAATGTATGGGTCTCCTCAATTTATCTATGGTATGATCCCAGTATTCTCATCAGATGTTATATAAGAATTGACCATGGAAGGGGTAAGGCCAATCTATAACCAAACAAGATCATGTTAAGCACAAAAAGGGAACTTGACGAGGCTTAAATTGGCCCACAAAAGCAGCTAGCCTAGTACTTACCTATGAACCTACAAACCTGTAAAAGGCATTTACTGCACCACAGGCTGGGAAGGAGATGATAGTGTTACTTAATAAGGTGGATATAAGGTAAGATTGTTGGCGTAACAGTTTGCAGTGGACATTCAACCGCACATATCCCTAGGGAGTGTGAGACTGTATAGCGTACGCATGTACAGACTGACATTTTTTCACCCTGAAGACACCAGTATTATTGATGCCTCCTTTAACCAGATCCATAGACACAACACTTACCTGCTAGTTACTATCCAGGTGAAGGACTTTTTGCAAGTGGGGTGTTGTGCTGTGTACACATCTTGCAAGATACACTGTGACAGGTACCCATCTTTGATCTTGCTCATGTAATTTTATCAGTCTTTGCTTGTACTGAACCTCAGACATGTAGAAAAGCAGAAGCACCATTTCTTGCATATTGATCTCTGAGGAATCTCAGTTTCTGCATCTCTCCCAGGAGGTACTGAATGTCAGTTTATCATTCTCCTTCTACTGATGTCCTGCAGATAGTTAAGCTGATGGTAAGGGAATGATTATTACATTCCATATTTTCCTCTTCTGGAAGAGTAGCAGTCTTGAACCTGGAAATGTTTAGCAAGTCACCCATCTGTGAAGAAGAGGAGAACAGGTTGCTGTGCAATGACACAATGTACACTAATCCTGCCCACATTTGCTGTCAGACAGTGGTGAGTATGCTACATACATCTGATCATGACAGTGACACACTGTCACATCTAGAAGGAATGCAATAACACTGACACTGAGTGTCCCATTAGCAGCTTCCACAGTTGTTTCTTTCCTACATTAATCAGGTTGATAGACCTGCGGACATGTGGCTGGATAAAAATGTTCATGTGCATCCCCAGGATACAGAGATGCAGCCTACATCATGTCTCAGTCTAGGTTCCATAAAATAAAAACAAGTGTTAAAAAATGACAGAGGATGGTAGGGCTCACAGATAATTTGAGTCACATGTTTTAGTGGAATCTTTGTCATATGTATCTATTATGGCAATCATTATGGCTGATTATGTAGTACCCCACTCCAATTTACTGAGAAAATGTTTTAGGAATCCTATCCTTAAAAAGTTAGATTAAAAAGGAGCGTGCAGGACAATCTGATAAGGCCTTAGCAGATAAAGTATTAATGTCATCTATGTTCAGGTTTATCACTCTTCTCTTTGCGGTTCTGTGCTACACCCTGAAAGGTTTTCTTGTCTGGTATCTATTTCTATTGTTATCTGGGGTTCATGTATGTACTTTGTAAGTGTGCCCTTCATGATGTACTGGATTGATTTTTGTTTGGTTTTTTTAAGCTTCTAAAACAGATATTTTTTTTTTTAAGTTAGCAGCATGAGCAATTATCAGGAAGAATCTTCTTCTATTGTTACCTTTCAATAATTATAAATTTTTGAAACTTATCATTCAATAATTTTTGTAGAGTACGGTTGTTTCATACCAGAAGTTAAGTCAAGAGTTTAGTCATAAAAAAAAAAAGCAAAAAACTCAAAAAAGCTCCTTATTATCTTGCGGAACAACATCCTTATTTTAAAGAAGAACACAATACCAGCATATCAAATTTTATTTAAAAAGAATCACAAACCATCTTTTTATTTAGCACCATACCAGCACTTTTTGAAAACTTTGCACAACAAGCTTTTTGTTTGTTGGTTGATTGGTTTGGTAACAGTTCCACTAACCAGTTTTTCCACCACATGTTTCATGGTTCACAAGTTTCCAAAGACTAAGACTCAATCCCCTCCTTAACTCCCTCTCCACTTGGAACTAACCTCCAACTTACTATAAATAACTTGTAAATAAATTAATTTTCCAATATTCATCCATTCATCCAAAATATTTAGCAACATGCAAAAATTTAAATAAAAAATAATAAAAAATAAATAATAAAAATATAAAAATAAAAAAAAAAAAAAAAATAAAAAATTAAGTTGCTACCTAAGTAATAATAAAAATTTTTTAATTAAACCAGAATATGTTTAAGTTAAAGTAAGTTACCCACTTGTCACTCTGGCTCCCCCTCTTCCTCCTCTTCTCTCTCTTCTCCCCAAAACTCAGTCCAGAAACTAGTAAACAGTATCCCATCCCCACTGGAACATGGCATATTATGGCCCTATACTATAACACTACTACTCTAATGTTTGCACAAAGAAACACATCACAAACAGGTATGTAAAACTGTATTCTATGATGAATTCTTACCAACGGAAATGGAAAAATGTCACAAACAATCAAGTAAAACCTTATTAATCTTCAGATATTTGGGTTTCAGACTTCATACAATTCAGAACATGCATGATAATACAAACCTGTTATTCTAGCAACTAAGTTTATAAGAACAAAGTGTAAACTCTTTCTCTTATTTTGGACCTCTGTCTTACCATCATTTTGGCTTTGTCCAGAGTCCTTGTGCTAAGAGACAGAGCGTTATGGTTCTACAGAATGTAGATTTCATGAAATGTTTCCTCTCTTTAAATCTGTAAATAATAGTTTTGCCAGGTAGCTCTTTCTACTATGTATAACCTTTATTACTATGACATGTAAACTAACTCTGCCAGAACTATTTCAGAATTAAATGTGTAATATAAACTAAATATTTAACAATCATTTCAAAATTATATATTTATTTATTTATTTATTATTTGTTAACCGGGTTAGTCCAGCTGGGCTTGTGGCCCTTTTCAGTGGAGACCCAATGAGAAAAGCTCCAGTACATAGTATAAAATATAGAAAGTCACAACATTACAATAGACAATATATGTTACACAGTACAAACTGTACAGAAATCACAGTTTTACAATAAAATATATGTTACATTACATTTAAGAGAATGTCATTTTGAGAATATGGGTAAGATAAGCCAGAGGCTTGCATGCATAATATTTTTAAGAAGGATGTACAGACAAAAACCTATGACATTTCATTAGCTTTGGCAAAGAAAAGTTTTTTATAGGTGAGGAGTTAGTGGTGGGGATGATTTAGGTGGGAGCATGTGAAGGACATTCCCATTTGGAGGACAGATGGGAGAGAAGCATGGATTTGAAGTTGTTATGGTTTGGTAAGTTACATAGTGGGGAGGGGTAAAGAGTTCCACAGTTTGGCTATGTTGTAAGATAGTAGTAGCTGGCCAGGTGGATGTAAGGGTTTGTGCACTTGTAGGAGGTCTTAGCCTTCCGATCTCAGGGAGCGGCTGGGTGTGTAGGGTACTAGAGATATGGTAAGAGAAGGGCATTCTGTTGGTCTGAAGATGAGTTTGTGGGCTGTTGTAAGTTGTAGGTATATTAGGTGGTTGGGGGGTTCTAACCAGTTGAGGGTGTGTAGAGAGTGGCAGTGATGGGAAGAGTTCTTAGAACTGGTTGCGAATTTAAAGATTTTATTGTAACAAGCTTTGAGTTTGGAACGAAGGCCAAGTCGTAGGTTGGAGAATAGGGGAGCACCATACAAGAGAGAGGGGAGAAGGAAAGTAGATGTGAGGGTTTGTCAGGAGGAGGGGGTGAGGTAGCAGTTGTGTCTGTAGAGGAGACCGATTTTCTGGTGGGTTTTCTTGATTGCGGAGAGGATGTAGGAGTTGAATTTTAGGTTTTCATCAATGGTAATGCCAAGTAGCTTGGTATTGAGAACGATTTCTAGATGGGTGTTATTATGGCTTTTGATGGAAAAGAGGTCTCTGTTGAACTGGGAGTTTTTGGTAGGAGTGAAAATCATTAGTTTTGTTTTGTTAGCGTTTAGAGCTAGGTGATTTAACTATCTCTATAACAAATTGTGGAATTGAACCAGGACCTGAAAAAGTCCATGGACCAGTCACTCACCTCTTCATCTAAAGGAAAACAAAATAAAAATCAAATGTGTGATCGACCATCAATAGAGATAAAAGCAAATCAAAGAGCAGTCCTCACCCAAGCTTAATACACTACTGCAAAATGATGACTACAGCTTTTTTCTTTAATTGTCTAATAAGTGATTTCTGTGTTGCTTTATTTTGTATCAGTTTAACTGCATTTATGTAGTTAGATTTATTGATTAGTCATTAAAGTTTTATTGAAATGCAATTTTTCAGTTTGTGTTTTAAATGTTAATCCTATTTTCTAGAAGGTTAGGTTATATATGCATGTCTTTACTACTCTAAGTTCTTCTAAATGACTACTTCTCTTAGGTCATTGTCTGTTTTAGCTCTACCTAAAGCAATGTCAAATTTCTTGACTTTAAGCACATTAATTATTTCAAAAGATAGATACTTCTATATTTGTTTTGATCTGAAGAGAAAGAATGGAAGCAAGTCATAGCTATTACGCATGCAAATGTTAAACCTTTATTGGAGTTTCTTGAAGAAGCTTCTGTCATGTATAATATCTCTCCTACATGAGGCACAAATCACCTGCACTCTCTACTATTATTGGTAAGTCTTGCAATCAGTTCTCTCAGGCATATCTTACACAACATGTAGGTTTCTTGCGGGATGATGTAATGAGGAGGATGTGTATTATTAGGCTTTTAGTACTTGCTTGACCTATTTTTTATTTTATTTTTTTTTTTTGCTGCTGCTGCATGCATTATTATGTGTTTTTAATATATATATATATATATATATATATATATATATATATATATATATATATTATCCTCTTTCTACCTATATGAGTTCTCATGATAAATCAGCCTATTGGTCCATTACCAGCAATGTGAGAGACACAGCCCTAACTTTGTGCCCATAGAGACTGATGACAAGGCTTGCTACACCTTCTCCTGCAGGCCTCATAATTTCTTCTCATGTCCCCTAAAGGCTACTTGACAGACACAACTCGGTAATAGCCATGCATGATCCAAGACACTAGTGGCATGCACTATATACCTCTCTCACTGTCAGTAGAAGGTGTCAACCTCCCTCCCCCATGAATGATGAGCTTGCAGCAGTCATTCATTCCCATCTGCCCAGATCTTCCACTGGAACTGCAATTAATCAATCTCAGGTTATCTGCATCATTGCCAGGGATTCATTCCATTGTGTCATGGGAGCTATGACACACTACTATGTGTTTTCATTCTCCTTGTATTTCAATCTGTCAGATTTCCCCTTTCCTGCTCACCTATAAATTGTCATGCTACAATTTATGATCCCAATAACAGAACACTGCAGGTCACGTGACTCTGATTAAATACAGACATGTGGTAGAGAATTAATACTCCTGTACAAGGTGATGGCTTGCCTATTTGCATTTTTCAAAGCTTAGCTTTTTTACCTAAGTAATGTAAAATTTGATATGTATGCACAGAGGTTACTGCCTGTTCATGGCTTTGGATGTGGCAGGAGAAAGGAGAGGTCATTACTAGAGCAAGCAGAGACACTTTTCCTGACTGAGAAAATAGCTTCATTATCTGAACTTATTATAAAGCAAATAAGAAAGGACTAGTAAGTACAGTAGTGTTGCAGTTCTATTAAGTAGAACTAAAATGGTTTTCTTAATGTTTGCTCATGTTATTTTATTAAATTTGCAAGTTATAGGACAATTACAGGCCTACCAGACAAGTGAGAGTCTTTTTATTGGAGAAGGTTTCTGTCCTTCGTTGTTTGAGGTATTCAAAAGTGTCATTTAATAAGGTAAAAAAAGGATGCTTGCTCTTTAATTTTCTTCAACAAATGACGGTGATTTTTAAACAGGGCTGCCAATCTTTTCTCCCTTGAGAGATTCAGAAATCACTCATGACTGATAAGTGTTTAAGCAAATTAGATTCTGCTGATTTGCTTTACAATGATATAATGACAGTTTTGCATTAGTCAACCAATAAGTTTCAGTATAATGCAGTACTTATGAAGTTATGACACAAATAAAGGAGCATACATTACAGAGGAAGACAGATATACTGTTTTCAAAAAAAAATTAAAAGGTTTACTATATCAAGTTAGGTTACACATCACAATGTGTCATTTGAAATAAACTGACCTTCATATGCAGTACTACTTGCTTGCTTTTCTTGATAATGTGTTAAGAGAAACAATTTTTAGGAAAGCAAATGTAAAAATTGAACATTTAAAATAATAGGTTTACTAATGATACATAGTGAAGGTTTTGTTTGACTAATGATTCTGAGAGGTGTTCAGAAAGAAATAGCACAGTGCGCCAGAGAAAATATGTAATTGGTGGCAAGCAGAGAGGGGAAATATAAAGACATATGCAGGGCAACCATGGTAGTGAAAAACTTGCATGGTATGTATTACATGCAAATGAATTCATAATGACAAGCAAATAAGTGTCAACATGTAATGAGAGCTATGTCTGGAAATGATGAAATTAAACATGATGGTGAAATTCAGAAATATGTAAAACTAGCATGACATGCTGAGACAATAACCTATTCTGAACACCATTATTTGTTGGTTTACAGAGGTATTACTCACGCTAACATGATAGGAGTACTATCTGCTTGCAGCTTATCACACAGTCATTTTGGGAGCCAGTATCCATAATGATGCACATCAAGGCCATCTATCTCAGAGAACTGTCTACCAGAGATGGACCTATCATCACCTCCATGACTGTGGCATTTTTGTCCACTACCTCATACACAGAGACTCCACATAAGCACTAGTAGACATGTGCTGTCCTCATGTGGAACTAATGAAAATCAGTGGGCTGCAGATATCAGAGGACACAAACGTTTGTGTTGCATTAACCATCATTTCTAAGGAGGCCTTACAGTGTCTGAGAGGGAACAAAGGATTTTTTTTAGACATCAGTCTCTGAAATCCTACAACAGTTATTTCACGTATTTATTGCAGCATGTTAAAAGCATATCTAGTTACTGCAGGCGGCACAGGACAGAACCATCAATATGCAGACATTCTGTGACATAGAACATTTTCCATGAGTTTTTGGGGCCAATGACTGCACCCGTATTGCTATCAAGTTCCCACCTGCTCTACATGGTGGCTAGTATATCAACTAAAAAGGCTACCACTCCAGCAACTGTCAGATGGTGTGCAGTATAGTGGCAGATGTTATGATTAGCACATCTTGTACATCTGCAAACTGTACAAATGTTTCATGCGGCATAACTTTCTGCAGGGTCACCTAGTTAATAGATGCACGCACTGCAGCCCACTGTGACCCGGATATTCTGGTTCACAAATATAGGTTATAAGCCATTCATGAGGATGTTGTGTGTTGCAGGTGATGCTCTATATACTTTGGAACCAAGGACGATTAGTGCAGATACAGGATATTATGGATTGTGTATGCAGAATGGGGAAGTCATGCATCCACTGCTTGGCTATATCTGGTAATGCACTGCATTATGCTCGGCAGACCTGCAGAATGATATATGTGATCATTCCAATGCTACATACCATGGTGCTATGAAAGCAGTTACAACATGTGGCCAACATAGCACTGTCTGATACAGCTGCTGCAGCAGCAAAGGAACAGCTGTATCTTCAATCGTTGAAAGAACTCACTGCTGCAGAACCCTAAGAAAAGCAAAGAAGGATGCAACACACTACGGCACTGACAATGATGTAGTGTCTGGCCCACAGCTTTAGTTCATGAAGACAAACAGAGAGTAAAACCAATGCAAGCAGTAACATCACTAGGGTATGCATTGCAGTGCACTTTGTGGTCATACTGTGCATCAGACATAACCACAGCCAAACTGGTCAGACGGGTATACAAGACACAGTCATCATCATTTAGATAGATGAGGTTGGGCACAGTGTCAGGCATATGGCTAGGGTTTGGGAGGAGTCAGTAATCACATACTCCAGCAATGTTCTAAGTGGACCCAAAGTGGACCCACAGTTTCATGAATGTAAGCATCCAAGTGATGGAACATCACATCAGGAATGTGTATAAAAGCCACACTGTGGATGACCTTGTGGCAGGCCAGTGGAATGTTGGCCTCCATGAACACAAGTAGGCATTGCTCATGGTAGATTTATGGGCTATTGTGATGTATCTGAAATGTGGACCTCAATTATCTTTCCCAGTGGAGTGCGCCATTGCTGAAGATGGAAGACAATTGGCCATGTCCATGTGAAAGTTTAAGCCCAGTAGCAGAGGCAGCCAAGAACGGTGTGGGCAGAGGTGTTGTATGTATGTATATATATATATATATATATATATATATATATATATATATATATATATATATATATATATATACATAGAGCTATATAGATATATAATTGAATGCCGCCTAGACCATCAGTGCCGTCACAAGATATACTTGGCCCAGGTCCTTATATGCCATGTTGCTATCTAGTCATAATATAATGTCCTGTAGTAGCTGTGTTTCCTAACTGAGGTATGCAATACAATCAAGATCTCTGACATAGTGTGAGTAGTGGCTGACTATGCCTGGTCACTGACCTGCCCATTTGTTGAATGATGCCAAGGGTGGCACCAACATCTCAGAATATCCTAGAATGTTTTCATACATTCAGTCATATTATGAAAGAATGAATTAAGCTTTTGCAAATATTGAGAACCAGAATGTGTAACTGAAATGCCTTAAAAATATACACAATGTCAATTATAGCAGGGGAGAAAGCCATATAGGGGGCTTGATCAACTATTCCACAAACTTATATAAATATATATATATATATCAACTCCAAAATTGTAGTATGGTTGAGAAAGGAAACACTGGAACTGGGTTACCAACTCACACAATCCAGCTAAAGGATGTAAAGTATATCTTGCCATTAGAACTTCAAGCTATAACTACTTAACCACATATGTCTTAGAGATGTGCTGGTATACCATTCTGGAATCAGGTCGCTGATGACCACCTACATCCATCATCCTTGCTGGGTATGTATACTTCAGAGGTCGTGCAGTGGTCTGATGCCATCAGTGTAGTGATATTGCTGTGGCAGGGGTGGGGCTGACAGGGGCAGGATGACTTTCATTGAATACAAATCAAGCCAAAAGTCCATCCTGACTCTAAACTATCACTTCAGCTGTGATGGAGATGAGTATGCCTTCCACTCTTTGCACTGCTGACATTGCCAGTGTGTCAAAGGACTGTACCATGTGCATGCTGCCATCATTAGCAGCAGACAGTGACCTGTCCATATCATGTGTGTTCTGATCAGTTGTACTGGATCCTCTCCCAGAGGAGCATGTGAGTGCATACAGATAAAATACCTGTTGCGATGTTGAATCATACTTGAGACTCACATCACCATGTGGCATGCAAACTGCTACATGCCAATCCTACATATAGACTATGGGCATATACATACCATGTAGTGTGTATTGTCCCTGAATGATAAATAAGCATATATTTTTGCCTGAGTAAAAAATTCACAGTTCTGAGTCACTGTTCTAGAGTCATATGCTGCTACTCACCTGATGCATCCCCTGCAGATACTTGGGCAGTGCTCACCAAAACAGATACCCCAACCAAGCCACATCCAGGAGTGAGGCTCCCCTTACTTTCTCTGAGGGGAGAGATACCTCTGCATTAGTGGGACACACCTCATGGTAAACCAGCCACTGGTGCAACAAGGAAAACACTCACTTTTGTTGCAAAAGGTTGTGGATTTTATTCCCACACCAAGTAGATTAGTTATTGACACTGCAATGCAGTATAAGGTAGGGTTCTGCACTCCTGAGAGTGCTGTCCTTCAGAAGACACATTAAACCATGGTCCCATCTGCTTGAGTTGCTAGTAGCACAGATGAGTATAAAAGATCTCACAACACTATCAAAAAGAGTTGGGGAAATTCTCTGTTTGCCTGACTACATTTCCCTAGCAGTATAAATACAAACTTAGGTCTCCCCTGAAAAGACACTACTAGCCTATTGTGACTAATTCCATCAACAAAGGATAAATAATATGAAATTCTTATGTTTTTGTGCAGGCATGCAGTAATATATTGGTGATCCTGCTATATACCTGCTATTATTCTGCTTTGGCCACCCGCTACACTGATGTCCTGCACCAATCCATGGTATATCTGGTAAAGGAAGGTGCTATCCACTTTACCTTACTCAAGAATGTGCATGCCACATATGTAGGGCCTACAGATGTGATAATCTTTTTGAGCCACTCTCATTTCTTTAGTCTCATGCCAAGATTACATGTGTAGGTGACACATGGTGATTAATCTGGGTGGGATGCATGTGTGTGTGTGTGTGTGTGTGTGTGTGTGTGTGTGTGTGTGTGTGTGTGTGTGTGTGTGTGTGTGTGTGTGTATAACTGTACATCTCATCTGACAATTCACTAGGTTCTGTCCTCAGCCCAGTTACAATGGTTACAACACTATGTACAGTTTGGCCATTTTGACACTATGTTATTTTTGTACCAGCTTTGGGCTTGTTAGCCATGCTTTCTCTCCATCAGCCTTGTGCATATAATACAGTTTTTTGCCTGGTATTCATGAGGTACTGTAGTATATCATGCTGTGCTTGTCAGTATAAAATCAGTGTTGCTACATCTATTCAGCAGGCCCAACCATGTTGCCTTTGCTCTTGCCATGTTCAGCCCCACAGCTTTCAGTGGAACTACAATATGACCTGTCCTACCCAGTCCCCAGTGCCTTGCCATATTGAGCTCCTCCAGCCACACTGCAAGCCCTCCTCACCCATGCACTCTGCCCACTGTGCTTTGTCAATTTTTGCCTTGCAGGACTATAACCTATCTTGTCCTGTCTCTTGTGCCCTATCAGTTTGAGCATGCCAAACCTGCCAAGTTCCTGTTTTACCCTGTAAACCGTTACTCCACTGACTCCTATGCAGTAAACATGGCATGGTAAAGGGCGTGGCTGGCCTGGGAACAAGTTGTTAGGGATCATAGCTAACAGGAGTGCAGTACTGGTAATACTTTATTAAACATGAGTATATCTTGCATGATATAAGAGTGTTGACACAGCATTGGACTGTTTAACTGAATTGCTAAAGTGCTGTGTGCTTGCAGATTTAACTGTAGCAAACTGCTCGTTAAATGTGAAGCAAGCAACTTGCTATAGATCCTCAACACTCAGGTGAGGGATGTGCCAGTTCAGGGAACCACACAGTGTGGTGGATGACCCAGTTACAGTTATCACACACTCCAATGCTCTGTTACAGTGCTTGTCATTTCTGTGCATCCTTTGACTACCCCATCTCTGGAACAGGCTGTCCATCCATACGAAACAGAATTCCTCCTTAGCCTAATTCAAGTGTAACTTGCACACTTGGATGGGGAACAGGAAATTCATCCCTGGTTTGGAACCTATGTCTCTAATAGACACAGGCAACCTGTAAATGGTTCATCTCCCAAGCATTTGTTTACACTTGTCAAGGGTATAAGAACTTGTGAGAGATTTGGGATACATGGCTAGGCTTAAAAAGGCCCTTGTGATCTTCAGCCCAGTAAAAACCTAACAAACTATGAACCTTGGGTTGTCACTGCAGTTCTGAGGTCTATTACAAAAAGGTCTGTCGGATGTTACTCTGCCTGTACAACAGTAGACTCTAATATCCAACATACTCAGATTCTCTGAGATGCTTGCTGTAATCTGGTCTTCAGCAGTATGGTGAGCACATTTTTATTGCAGTAAAGCTGGGCTCACAGTACAATAATTATGCAACTGAGGTGATTTTGTGTGACTGTTTCTGAAATGTGCCTGTAATGGGTTGCATTCTCAGGCCTAGTATATGTAAGGGGCCCACATATGCAGCCACTGTGCCACTGCATCACAGTACTGTCACTTTGCATTGCACTACTGACCAAGTGTAATACACTACTAATTACATGCAACATGCATTCCTGCTGCTATCAATGCACTTCACATGGGTCCACTATTGACAGAGACATACACAGCAGGTAATTTTCTCATAGATTAAAAACAGTGTTTGTAGCATGATCTTAACAGGCACATATTCTGGCAGGGCTCCTACCTGGTGTAGCATAGAGTGCAAAATTCTTTTTTCTCCTGCTGCACAATGACCATGCAGAAAACCAGCTGAGGTGTAATGAGGGGTCCATTTATAAATGTGATGGCTGATATTAGCTTGTCAGGTACAGGGTTATACCACTGATATAACCTCATGTAGCAAGCAGTACAGGCAAAAATGTAGTGATATGAGGAGACGCTACTCACACCTTCTCTACCAGTGAGGAAAGGAGATAAGGAAAAGAAAGCCACGTTAATGTCGTAAAAATTAGTTTCTATGTGTATCACTGTAAGGTAGGCCTAGTACCTAAATCTTAAATTACATTCCATTGACAGAGATATGCACTGCTCACTATTGTTAATTTTATATTATCCAGCACCTCAGGAGATCTAAGAAAAAAGGATAGCCTATCAAAGAAGGTGAAACAGGCTTTCAAGACAATGAATACATGTAGTATATTAGTTACACTAATGACAATAAAGTACCAGTTTAATAAATTAATAACACACATTACTAATCTTTTATATTTCAGTGTCTCCTTGTATTAGCTCTCCCCACCCATTTATTTTCTTTATTTGCAGGATCATAAAAGTTCAGTAAGTGGTGTACAAGCAGACTTCACCATGCAAAGGAGTTTCACAGGTTTGCCAGTCTGTAGGGTGATGAAGGAAACCCTGTGCAAGGTGATCTGAGGGCTTGTTGTGGCCTCTATAGCCACATAAGAGGAGGTGGGGGCTAAGGTACCTCACCCTCCTAAATCACCTGTCAAGAAATGCAGTAGTTTATAATTATAAAGCTGGACTAGAGACTGGATTCCTGCAGTGGTAAACTGGACTGCCTTCTCATGTAGCTAATAATATTGCATTGTTATTTGGTTTTCACCATCAGGCCAAAGAGGCAAAGTCCACCCTTGATGTCACTCACAGAGGTGAATGACTCCTGGGGTCTCCCCCTTCTGGGCTGGTTTGGGAGGCAAACCTCATCACTCTGTATCCCCCATCATTGCGTTCTCCATCTTTTTGTGTCACTCCTCGTTCCATTTGTAGTCCAGTCCACAGATCACACTACCACAAATAAAGTACTGCAATCCTTCTCATTGCCAGATGTCTGCCCACTGCCACACATCGTTTCCCCCCTTTTGCCCAGTTCCTCCCATCGGTATTCCCCACTGCCACACATCGTTTCCCCCCTTTTGCCCAGTTCCTCCCATCGGTATCCCTAGTTTTATGTATGTGTCTGCCTGCACATGCTTTTGCCCCTTACCCACCATCCTAAGTGCACTCGCCCATTGCCACTTTCATCCACATTCTTTCTTTCTTCTTAAAAATAATAAATTGGCAACTATACGAAAAAGTGCACCCAGTCCAATTTTCCCTTCCTATCGTTCCTCTAAGTGTTCCTTTGCTTGCTCTTCCACGTTTCTTTCTGTCCTGTAGCCCTATTTCTTTGCTATTTGCATGATAAAATGAATGAGACTTAGCTCTAGTGCTCCTTATATGGGCTACCTACTGCACCTGTGCAGCAGTTATGGGGGCACTTTGATGCTTGTGTGAGTGTGCATAAGATAAGGTATGCTACCTGAATTTTGCTTTCTCTTGACATGGGTGATCTCTCACAGATATTTCACCTGAGAAGTGTGGTTAATGGTGTTATTGTAGATAAAAAGATTCATCTTGCAGTACTGCCACTGGCATGACCATGTCATGCCACCAATCATCAATACCTAATCCCCATTACACCACATCATGCCAATGCCATTGTGCTATTTAACATGGTCATGTTATGCTTTCCCTTGAACGTTCCCTACTGAGATTGGTGTGCATCTCAGCAAAAATTCAGTGTCATTAAGTACTTTGGACTGAAAAATATATAGGCGATTTTAAAGGAAGTGAAAATTGAATATACTTTGAGCACTGGATTGTATATAGTTCTCACACACTTTAAAATGCTCATTTTAGACTTAATACAGAGGATAATATATAAAGATATATATATATATATATATATATATATATATATATATATATATATATACATTTATCTGCATACATATACATGTATGTATATACGGGTCTACTAAACTTACTTGAACACCCACATCACCGACTTCCACTTTACCGAGACGAATACACCGACAAATCAGAAGACCAACATCCAGAACACCAACATTCCAATTGAGGTAATTAACTGCTTGGCCATCCTGTTGAACTTTGCCCCTTACCCCCACGATAGTGCGATGTCGGAGTTGGTATATTTAGTTATGGGAGTGTGGGGGAGAAACACCCCACATGGGTGGGTTTACTTTTTTTTTTTTTTTTTTGGGATGGCCAAGTTGTTACTTACCTCAAGTCGGAAGTCGGTGTTTCGGATGCCGGTCTTCTGGTTTGTCAGTGTATTCGTCTTGGTAAAGCGGAAGTCATTGATATGGGTGTTTGGGTAAGTGAAGTAGATCCGTATATACATATATACACAAATATATGTATATGTACATACATACATATATAGATAAATAGCTATAGATGACCAAATTATAGAAACCCTGGTCATCTAATAAACAGCTACACAAACTTCCCTGAGCTATAGAAAATTAACTATGATAGCTACTAATAGTAAAATAAAAAAAAAATATATATATATATATATATATATATATATATATATATATCTACACACAAGGGAAAAAAGTTGGTTTCTCTGCTAAGCCCAAACCCTTCTGGTAGGAAATAAAAGAGATTCCCTTGCTCACTTAACAGTGGCATATGCTTTAATGTTAATCTTGTCTCAACAATAAAAAATCTAACACAGAAATTTCTTGTCCCTTTTTCTACATGTCAAAGCCTAGCATTACATTCCTCTACCCTTATCTTTTCCCAAATACCTGTTAAAGACGTTAAATCTCTACTAGTGAAGCTAAATTTCACAGGTGTCTTCCTCAGTAAGCTATATATTATATTCCTCGGCATATAAGCTAAGCACCATATTCACACATTCAATGTGTCTTTCATATCAGGAATATTACCTCCAGCTATCAAACCTTCCATCATAATATTCCCATATGTCTCTTCACCAACTGCCCTCAAAAATTTCTGACCATTCTCCAATTTCTCCAATCCCCGACTTGAAAAAGGTTTAACAGACCAGCCCACTTACTCATTAAATAAACAGTAATAAAGCACTAAAGAAATCTGACCAATTTCAGACACAGCCATGCATCAAAAACTGATCAATCTCATAATTAACAATGAAACAATGGTGGAGGAATGCTTTGGCTATATAGCAAATCTAATGTATTAATTTATAATATGTACAAAACTTTTAAAACATTTGATAAATCAGAGTAAAATATATTAAAGATGTTAAAAGGAGTAAAGGATCTTGGTGGATGAGTTAGAATGGACAAGAATTAAAGTAGATTTAAGTGATGTGACCTGAGGGGTAACACATACATTAACTAAATCTGATTTTAATATAGAAAAGAACTTGGAATAAGGGAATCAGTTTTTAATTTAAGGTGTGAGGGACCCAAACTGTTTGGGCCCAAGAATTGCAAATGCATTGTCAGAGTAGTTGGCTAAAACTGGCCTTTCTGATACTATTTCTCTACCAAATGAAACAAACTTAAAAATAATATCACATTTTTAACAAGTGGAATTACCATGTAAATCCAAACCCATTTCTACAGACTACTATACAAGTAATTGTGCAATAAATTGTTCTAAACCTTGTATCAATTATTTTCTAAAAAATGCACAACTAATTGTGCAATTAACTGTTCTACACCTCTATTAAATACTTGCTAAAAATAATATAAAATTCTCTAACTCTAAGAATCCCTGTTTAACCTCTAATCCAGATACTTGTTTTCATGCAACTTATAATATATGTGTTAAACTAATCATTTTCTGCAATTTCCTTGTCATATAATTTGTATCTTTTCTTGATTTGTATGTTTATTTTTGTGAAGTAATGTGACATATTAATATGGTGATTTTCACTCACAGCAAGGCCCTTAGTTCTTTCTGCAGTGCAGATAGTTTTTCTTTTATTAAGCAACTTAGCATTTCCTGCCCATCTTAATAAGGCAGTTTTACATCTGTAGCTCTAATGTAAACAAACGGTAATTCCGTGTCTACCATACTGTATAATTTCTTCTTAAAAAATGTATCCTGCCTGCATAGTGTAGGTGTCAAACTTATTTCTTAATCTATTAGTAAACATTCTTTTTATTTTAATCTATTCTGTTTGTTTTTCTCCACTTTTGGAAAAGTCATTAAACTGAGGTCCCATCTACCTGATGTGAATGCAACAGAAACAGACATAAAAGATCTCATAGCACATATCAAAAACAGTTATTCTTTAAAATTTATTTCATCAATCAAATAAAATTATTTTACAATTAAAATATACAATTTCAAAACTTTGTATGATGTGAACAAAATGTATTACCTCATCAAATATTTTTAATCTCCATCCTTTTTGCCATAGACAGTGATTTAATTTCTCCAACATCATCATTTTCCCATTTGTCATTATACAGAACTTCCACATACCTTTCTCATCATATTAGCTTTAAATAGCAATATTCTATCCAATCCATCAAATCTCCTGTTTATTAGATATATTTCTTAAAAAATAATTTTGTATAGTACCAATATTCATCTTAACAGACAAAGCTTTGACAAATTGCTTGTCCAGATTAGACTTCTATTTTTTTAGTATTTGAACATATTCAGGTGGTAACTTAAGTTGGGGATTGGCAAAATAAACTTTTACAGTTGGAAAAGTTTTGGCAACTTAGACTAGATGCAACCAATTCAACCAATATGATAGCATTTCAATCATTAGTGAACTGGCAAAATGAGATGGTATATTGTGATTGCTGTTCTTGGTTTTATGTGGGGGTCATTGTATTTTATTTTATTTTTTTACTTCAGTTTATTTTCTCAATGCCAAACTAATAATTTTTGCTAATTTTCTGCTAGTTTTTTTCCAGCTTTTTCTTAGCTATAATATTAAAATAATTCCTGAAGGTGGGCACTTCACCAGTAAATCAATGATGTCATGAAATTACAGTTTGATTGGTTGTTTCTGTGGGTGTGTTGTTTCAATCATTTTGGAAGGAAGTGAGAAAACTTAAAGTGAGAGAGTTTCATTCATGGTTCTGATGATACCAGCGTAAATAAATGAAAGCTTTCAACCATGATTTTACTTGATCAAATAAATGTGTATTTTGAGGACCTGTGGTTGGTTTGGCTTGCTGGTTGTTTTTAGTTTTTATACTTCCAACATTATTCAGTGCATAAATTAAATTCTTATACTCCATTCTATCTTTTTTTCTTTCTTGTGTAAACTATGCAAGTCTACACTTTGTTGTAACTTTTATGAATCCAGCCTGCATACTGCTCTGCATAGTATTTCCTTTCAGTCATATCACCACTGACTCCACAATTTACAATATTGTTTAAAATTTAAATGTTCTTTCCAAATATATTATATTTCCTGCATAATAATTCCTTTCTATTGGAATGGTGAGTTTTGATCATACATAATTACAACATACACCTGATCTTTACTCAGTATGTAACTCAATGCACACCTCACAAGACATACATTGACTGCTTTCATTTATTTAGTGCTTTTCCACATGCTTTCATGTGCCTATCCCAAAAATCATATATCATAGAAAGGTCAAGACTTCAGAGTCTTACAACCATTACACCTTCCTAGTACCCACCCTAGAGTATACCTTTCCTCTTAAACAGGGCTAGTCCAGTCAACCTGAGTGAATTTATGAATGGCCAACCAAGTATCCAGATCTTGTTTACCTGCAGGGGGAGTGCATCTACAGGTAAGGGAGATGCTGAGTAACAACTCTGCTGCAATACTTTCATTTGTTGTTCTGCTGTAACAGGTTTAGATTCCTAGTTCTGGTACTTTTGAGACTGTTTGATTTGTGAAGGTGCAAGAAATCCTGGACTACTAGGTCCCTGATTGCTTGAAAGGCAAGGCACAGATTTCCCATGAAGTACCTAAAAGAGGAAAGAAGGACAGTGTTGATAGTCTTTCTGCTTGCTTAGGGATTTTAAGTCTGTCATCTTGTTTGTTATAAACCTCTTAGATACTTCTAACTGTTTGATATGTCTGGTGAAGTACATCCCAAAGTGGTCATTTCATTCTATAAATGTCAGATCAGTGCTGAATTTAATGGTACAAAAACATGTTTTCTTGGTGAGGAAGTGTTCTTAGTCTTGAACAGTGTTTGAGAGATACAATAATCATAGGGCATTAGATATTCATCTCAGGAGGGAAATTTGCACTAAATTAATTTGCTAGTATATTAGCAATGTCCGCTGGTTCTGAGTAGGTTTTACCATTTAGCAGGACTTCTGCACATTGTTGAGTGCTGTTTCTTAGCTTTTCTAACATAACTAAAAGTAATTTGCTATTGTCCTTGGCTTCATATGCCAATCTGTGATCATGGGATGTGTTAGTAAGTTTAATAGTCTTTTTAATAAATGTTAATCAAATTCTAATAGTTTGTTTACTTGGTCATATTTAGAGGGGTCTATACTACTTCAGTGAAAAGTCAGTTCAGTGAATGGTATTTTTGGTTCACTTGCATTGAACAGTTCATCGAACTGTTTATACTGAGATCCCAGTACAGTCAGGATTGGGAAATTTGCCCTTTCCCCACCATAGTCTAATCTCGTAGTTGGTACATATAATTAGCGGGGGGGTGGCGGGCACAGCCCCCCACAAGAATGGATTTTGATGAATGGAATTTCTGATTAAATGCCGTTCACAGAAGTGTGACTTCACTGAAGTGATATAGACACCTTTAGAGCTGTTGCATACTCTAATAAGTTTATTCATTTTAGTGTAGATTTTATTAATGTTGGTGGACCACCAGGGTGTTTATTTTTAAATATACCATTGTATCTTGATTTAGATGGGACTAACAATTCTGTTATTTACTTATGTGGATAGAGAACTCCTTGGCAAATTCATCTTCTGATGTAATGTCTGGGTTGATATTATTCTTGGTGAATTTTGGGACTTCCTCATTGAATTTCAGAAGATTTCTGTACTAGTTTTTGAATTCTACTATATGAGTTTCAGGTGGTTTAGATGGCTTGAAGGAAAAGGCTACTCATTTATGGTCTGGCATTACTGGATACGGTGTTACTAGTTACATGATGGTGCTACATTTGTAAGTATCAGGTCAGGTATACTTTGTACTGTATAATTATTAGTTCTAAAATACTTCTATGTACATCGGTCCTTTGAAGGTAAAGTAAAGTCTCCCAGAATGATGAAGTTCATATTTATGGTGATTTCATCTATGACCTTTAGGGGGTCTATATTATAACATTGAATTCTACAAAGATCGAATGTTATAATATCGACACCGTAATATCAAACGCTGAAAACAGCGAAGGTGCAGGACACCAAATTCTTTTCCAGGGAAAGAAGTCGGTGGGCCGTTGCTGTGGCTTCACTGTTTTCAGCATTCGATATGTTGGAAAGTTACGGGTCGGGTTCAGGTAAGTGTACGATTGTGTGTAGGTTAGGGGGCAGTTTAGGTGAGCTAGGGTTAGGGAGCAAGTCAGGTAAGTTTGCGGCTGTGTGGATGTTAGGGTTAGGAAGTGGGTCAAGTAAGTGTGTGATTGTGTGTAGGTTAGGGTTAGGGGGCGGTTTAGGTGAGTTAGGGTTAGGGAGTGGGTGAGGTGAGTGTGCGATAGTGACGAACCTCAGGGTTAGGGTTGGGTTAAGGAAAGTGGATAGCTAGTAGTGTATGTAAAGTTTAGTTTAGGTTTAGGTATAGGATTTTAAGTGTATGTGTGTGGATTGCTGTTTTTTTGTGTGTGTTTGTATTGTGTGTATGTTTCCCGGAATAGCAAATTTTTTCCCTCGGAAAAAATTCGCTATTCTGACTGTTCGATGTTTTTGGATTTTGGTCTCTAGGGTTCAATATTATAACATTCGATCTTTGTAGAATTCAATGTTATAATATAGACTCGACCTTTAGGATCCTGGCATGAACTTTCGAAGTCAAGAAAGGTGTTCCATAATAGGTGATCAAGTGATAGTTCATTATGTTTATTATGATACGGAATTTTATGAATTTCCATTTGTGGGCCTGTGGGAATCAGCCTATTGGAGATATGATCTCTGACAAATATGGACAAGCCACCACAGTAGCCAGTGGGTTTAAAGGCAAGGCGAGTCCTAAACCCAGGTATGAAGGGAGTTTTTTCTGAGCATTTAAATCAAATTTCAGTGTTTCCACATATTTGGATGCCTTCTTAATGCAGTAGTGCCTCACGGCTGGGCAGCTGTTATATAAACTTCTGGCATTGAGCAGAGCCATTTTAATTTGACCCTTTTTGATACTAAAATGGCTGCTGCTATGTTATAATGTTCATTAACTGTACTTGCCTGAAAGAGGTAATATATTGGGGCATCAAGGACTTTAGCCAGTACGCAGAAGCCTTTGAATGAGAGGTGCAGACTGCCCATTGTAAAGCAAGTAGAACTACCCAGCATCTCACTTTGTGCTGATAATATATATTGGATCTCCCTAAGATGACACAAATTATATAACATATAGTCGAAGCCAATCATCTTTTCATTCAACCTAGGCATCATTTGTGGAGAAGGGAGGACTGTGCATAGCCTCAGGATATTGCCAGCATTTATGAAATGCCTAGACAGCTCAGATATGTCTCTCTTCTTCTTCGTGAGGGATTTTGTTTCCCCCTAGTCATTTAATCCCACAAACACAACTACCATGTGTTAGTTATATTTGTCTGATGCAAGGGTCCAAAGGGCTCTTGAGACATTGGATATATTGTCTCCTGACAGACATCTCACTGCAACCTTGTTTAGTCCAGCCTAGTGAATTGTGATCTGTCTGCCCCCATGGAATCACCATAACTGCAATTACTAAAACATTTTTGTTTGTAGAATGGCCTGGTATACTGGAATTGAGGTCCTTGTAGAAGGTAATATATCATGCAGACACATCTTTCCACTTAGACCACACTATTCTGCATTTTGCTATCACCTCTGTTTTTTCAATATGTTTAGTTATACTTAAGGGAGCATCAAGTATCAAATTCAGCAATTTCAATCCATTTTCCTATCAGTGCATGTTATACTTGTGACATTCTGCTATTCACATTAATATAGCATACTTTTGCACAAGTCATCCTCCATCCTCTATTATCTTCTTTTCCATTTTTAACTTTATTTAAATGTTCTTTCTGCTTTCTCAAACTAAGTCTTTATGGAATGAGACATTTTTGCTCTTATCTAGGAATATTCCCCTCTTCTGATCTATCTTCCACATGTAGTGACATTTGATATTTGTTTTGGTTGAAATTGTACTTACAAAACATCTGTACCTTTCCACATCTTCTCCCATATGCCCCCCTTTGTATTTAACAAAAAAAAACAATGTAATACCACTCATGATTTGTGTCTCCATTACTTCTATGTCACTCTCGGAGACTATAATAAATGCCCCCTTCAACCCATTCCCCATATGTAGTCCTCTCCTTCATCCTGAAATGGTGACTCAAACCACAAATTTTCCTACCTGCCTGCCTCACAGCCAGCAGCTTGGCTTATATCAAGCTTTAGAATGTTCTCTTATCTTGTTCCTTAAACTTGTGCTTTTTGCTTTGTTGAATTAAACTCCCTTTTTTTTCATAGAACTAACAGGCGCTGGGTTGCACCACATATCAAAAATTTCATCAGAACCCAAAAATATTTATAACATTTTCTTAATGCACAGCTTGGCTAATTTTTACTTTCAAGCCTACAAAAGCTTCATATCCCCTATTCCACAACCCCTGGATCCATTATTTTTTGTTTTAGTTTCAAAAATGCATTACACTTTATTTCTCTCTGTTTTGTGCAGTACTGACAACAGAATAACTCCTTTTCCTGACAGTCACATTTATAATGTCATATTCATTTCATGGCTAATGTTCTTTCTTCAAGACACACTTACTTGTACTTTTTCAGTCAGATCCTTTATACAAATGATGCATTATTTTAATGTCTTTAGCATGAAAATCCAGTGTAATCACAATATTTCCCATATAAACAATGTGTCAAAAACAGTACCAGAATGTTTGTAAGTTCATACTCTGCCACTCTCTATGTAGGATTACTATATGCCTAGTTGTTTCATTAAATGTAGTTCTTCCCAGCACATCCTCTATAATTCATGATTTGTCTGTAGCAACAACTGTAGCTTGTAAAAATCCTGATACCTACAACTTCCTGGTATTGTGTTTCAGCATGAGCAGGTCACACTCTGACTTTCTGCCTATCTCTGTAACAACACAACCTTTCTTTCCATTGTCAGAGCTTGACTAACAGTAGGACAGGAAACAAAACCAAATTAGCCTCCTCATCTCACTCTAAATGTATTGTCCTCAATCTTCTCTTCCAGCTCATCAAACAAGGTAATTAACATCTTATTGCCAGACATTGACTGTCACACAGGACAGCATCCACATTCTCTTTTTCCTTACAAGCAATGTTTAGAACTTCCAATTCTCTTGGACTTCATTCTACAATTTAAGACTCCAGATATCTGTTTCTTTTTCTAGTAGCAGGTGATCTGCCACCCTGTGGAAAAAAGAGTAGCAATTCTCCTGGTGTCCTGGTCAAATTTCCCCTGGTGAGTATAAATGCCAGGTCAGGATTAATCCAGTCTTTACAGAAGATAAAAAACAACAACAACAAAAATGTAAGTCCATTGCTTACAATGTTTTTGCTCTTAAACATGGTTGTATATGGAGCTTTCTGTATTCATTTCCTTTCTCTGATGTTTCATAGGTTCATAATAGAGTACTAGGCTAACAACTTAAGAGCCCTTACAAGCCTTGCCACATTTATTTTGTTCTTTATACTTCATGCACTCCTCTATGCCTCAACAGCTAAGTGACACAACCAGATCAGAACTTACTGTCAGAAAGAGCAAAATGTAGAATAACAAATACTCAGGTGCTATACTATATAAAATCATATAAATTGTTCCGTTTTCTGATACTCATAAAGACTAATCAAGAGAGAGACGTGCCTGGTATTCTAGCAGTTTACCATTTCAGATCTTTTTAATTAAATCGAATTATCTAAGTTACAATGTCCATTTTTTTCATTTGTTACCTGGACAAGCCCAAGACAGAAAGGTCCCTTTACATGTATAACCTTTGACCACTGTTTGGGTTACTGACTTGCAAAGTCATGTAGCTGACAACTGTAATCTGAGGAAAATCAAACGTTTTACCCATTCATGACCTTAACCAAGTTAGCTAATCTGCCACGGAGTTAAAAAGCTCTCTGGTAATCTCATGAAAAGTAGATACTTTTAGATTTGATTTAGATAGATTTGGAATAAATTTCCACTCTGCATGTGAAAAAAATCAAGTCTGAATAAACTCAAAAAGCAAAAAAATACTTGCATGACAGACATGAAGTACAAACATCACTTAATATCACAAATATTAGTATCACAAATATCACTTAGTATCACAAATATCACTTAATATCACAAATATCACTTAATATCACAAATATCACTTAATAGAATTCCTCCTTTTCAATAAATAACAGCTCCAAGCTTCAATATATACCATGAATCTACTGTTTTATTTTAATGATGTTGGCTATACACCTTTGCTGCTCCATTGCTATATAATTCCATGGGTAAGGACTCTTTTCTGTCTGAAATGCAATACTTATCATATACATAGCTCACTCAGTTCATTACCATATACATATTTCCATTAGTCCATTGTTATATGTATGTTCCCTTTACTAAATGGAGAAACAACCTGCATTCTATCAGATCACCGTCTGCTGCCATATAAAGTATTTGAAATCATACCGCTCAAGCTCTTAGAGCAAGAAATCTGGACAAAGCCATAAATAAAAGTGGGACAATGGCCCAAAAATAGTGACAATTTTTAAATATTCCCCTTATAAACTTAGAAAGTTGACAGAACAACAGGTTTTGCATTAGCATGAGTTTTCTCAAGGGTATGAAGTCTGAAACTCAAATGTCTGCCATTATTTTCTAACCTCAGTCTTTAATGATTTGCCACTAATCTGCCAGGCAATCACAATTTCATGAAACACTGACCAAAAATATGAGGAAAAAATCTGGACACTTTGTGAAAATCTGTACAGTTGAGAGGTATGTTTGAAACCCTACAGGAAAATGATTCAGTTGATGTGCTATTTTAGTCAAGCAGTGGAAATGCCTTGTGTTTGCACAAAATATATTAGGATCAGGTTATCAATTGACCTGCATAAATAAAATTATTTACCAGTTAAGTTTGCAGAGTATTAGTCTAACATTAATTTCTCCAAAGAGATTAACATCATAATATAACATTTTATAAAATATGCATAATAAGCTGTCTAAATAATAGAAAACAGATCAAATATAATAGAAAACTGAACAAATATAATAGAAAACAGAACAAAGAAAGCAGTACTTTATTCTAAGTGTCTAATATATTCACTCTTATAGACAGAAGGCCAAAATGTCAGGCAATATTGGACCAAAGGACACTGAATACTAAGACAGAATTGCTTAATGGATTTTATTATTTCAGTCTACCACAAGAATTTGCTATTCTGTCTGTGACCTTTACTTCATTCTCTTCCACTGCATACATAACAGAATGGATAGCTAACACTGGTCTTTCTGCTTTCTGCGCATGGCATGCATTTATTAAGCAAGGACACACAGCATACATGCATATGACTAAACTAATCGCACACTGGAAACTGAGAAAAGTGTAACACATCAGGAGCCCCTCTGATAAACATACTCCCCTCAACAATGATATTGTCACTTTATTGCAATTGTAAGCAACTTTTCATTGAAGAAAGCATTTAAGCTTATTATTAGAAGATGTGGCATGCTTTATTAATCTGAAGTATTTTGAACTTACAAAATATCTAACCTGATATTTTAAGATTGAAAGCTGCATTAATGACTTGCTGAAATTGACCTAAAGTTAAGGTGTTATAAATCCAAATATTTATTAAACTTGTAGAATTAGGTTATAGTACATATTTTAATAACATTTCTGTGCACCTATGAATGTGATGATCAGTGTACTGCTTTATTTATGATTCATTATATGTTCTCAAAGCCAGGGAAGTGTTTTCAGAAAATAGATTAACAAAGTGAAGAAGTTCTATATTTCTCAAATTAAAAAAATATATAACAGAATGCACGATCTTGCTTATCTATTCACATAAAGCCCTCATCACCCACTAGGCAAAAAAGGGGCTTTACCCTCTGTACCACAGTAAATAATCTGTCTTGACTTGAAATTTCTGAATTTCAGAGAAATCTGAGGGGGGGTGGGGGGCTTTGAAGAATATCTTGTGGAGTGAATGTTCATACTTACGATTATTAATACTGCATATTAGGCTTACTTACATTTTACTGACCTACTTTACAAATATTTTTTATCTAAAGTGGAAATATGGTAGTAATATTTATGTAATAAATTAAGTTTATGCAACAGTGTTAGAATAATGTTTTAAAAATGCAATTAATTTAAATTATTCTGTTTACATCGTTTGTGATAAAATGTACACTTATGCATGTGCTACTATAATTTCTTTGGCTTTTAATCACATTTTCATTTAGATGCTAATCTGTAAAATCCCACTGGATTAAAATCTGTGCTTGTCTTAGAATCTCTATAAAATCATGGGAATTTTGTAGACTAGAAATGACAGAAGTGCACTATTGTCTACTGCTGCCTTTACTGCTGGCAAGGGAATTCAATATTATATAGACTACTATGGCAATTTCTTTTAGTAAACACTACAAATACTGACATTATCTTAGTTTTGTGTAACACAAAAAGCAAAAGAAAGTAAATGTATTCAGTACCATTTCCACATTTAGAAAATATCATACAAAACCAAACCGATTGCACATCGAGAAAAAAATTAGAAAAGCAAAACCTACCATTGATTACAATATTAAAAGTGGTAACATCACTTAATTAGTAGTTTTGAGTAAGTAAGTATATTGATATGTTAAGCTGTTATATATTGCCGTGGTAACAGCTGATTTATTAACAGCACAGAGTACATTTATCTTACAGGTTTTCTGTCACATTTTAGGCTATTACATTTTGCTATAGTCGCTAGCGGCATTTCATTCCATTAAGGTTAATACAAGATATATAGCACCATGATTATACTCTGAATATAGCTTTGTCAAAAATATTTCTGCTCTGTTAAGCTTTCATCTTGTCCTTACAGCACAAGTGCTGGCAGTAAGAAGTTAAAATGTCCGTAGACACTGTAATATAATGTTGGCTGCCTTACTTTTTGCTAGGTGTTGTCCAATTATCAAAGGTACAAAACTCTCTGCACTCTTACAGTTTCATGTTTTTATTTCCTTTTTTTTGTGTGTTTGTGTCTTGCAGCACACTGTAGAAGCTAAATCCCCATCCACTACAAAGACCTGTATGCAGCAGTACGTGTGTCAGAGATTTCAAAGCTGCAAAGCAACTGGCTCTTGTACACTTTCACAAAGCCTGCTAGGAGAATCTTTATATACTTTTCTAGAAAACTTAGCTTGGTGATTAGCAGAAACCTGGTCAAAATCTTGCATTTTAACACTCCTGCATCCTCCTAATTCTTCCCAGCTGATATTTATACCTCTCTTCTCATTACTTCATGGTCAAACCAGCAGTATCAAGTGACTGTGATTCAGAAAGACCCTCCTGCAATAGTATCTTTAAGCAATTCCTCTATTCCTTCAATAAGGGCATTTAAAGTATTGTTGAGAGTTACTAGAGGAAAGTATGGTGCAGTATTAAAAACATGTATACATGACCATTGCCAAGTATAGCATATTCAGCAAGCTTCATTATTAGTTTGACCCTGTACATCCAATGCACTCATCCTAACAGTAACTGATTCCAACTTCATTCCACATCCACACATGACATCACAAACCCCGCTAGCTGTCAACACTCTTAGACAACAAAAAGCCCACTGAAAGCAGCAGAGAATGATCTAGCCCTGCTAGCTTGGCAACCAATGGAATACACGCTCCTCCTAAATTCAAGCCACACATCTGGAATATTCTGGCTTTTTCACAACACCACTGTCAATGACTTGAATTTACAGTTTCTAGATGTACAGTTTTCCAGAAGTCAGAACATCACCATTACTCCTTCAGTAGTAATCAATGTACTCTTCTGATTATTTGCAATCTTTTGGTGACTTGATTCACAGTACCAAACCCTCCCTATCTTGCCAATGACTATAGGAGCTGGTCTGCCTCAACAACATGTGTCTTCTCATCCCCTTTATTTTCCTTTCTATCTCTCTATCTCTGACAGTGATCTGTGTCTCTTTCTTAGACTAAATCTTCTGTTAATAGTTTTTATCTATCTTTAGCCATATCAGTGAGTTGACTCTATAACAAGTATCTTCAAAGAATGTCTGCACTGCATTTTTCCCAAGAACCCCAGCCAGTAGTAGTCTGAAATGTATTCCCTCCCATCATCACAGAAGGCTGTCATTTGCCAGTGACTATAATATCCCCAGATATTACCCTATCCTTCAAATGCACATACTCTACAGTCTCTTTAACTCAGGTATATCAGTCAGGCACCCTCAAAAACTACCACCAAGCTGATGGCACAGACTCACAGAGAACAATACACAAAGACTACCAGACACACAGACACACAGAGGGATAGATCCAATACTAGGTGACCTAGATTGCTGGCCGGGGACCCTGACCTGGTAATTAAAAAAAAACACTTCCAATGAGCTTCAATTTGTCCAGCATAGTATCAGAAAGGAAGTTCAGCCCCATCTGAAGTCTGACTCTGTCCATCTGCCCAGCATCCATCAACATGGAATTTCTACCCTATCTGCACTGCTGAAGTACTGGAGATTTATTATTTATTTCTTTATTTTGCATTTGCTTACCGGGCTTATCCGACTGGACAACAAGTCCTTTTTCAGCGGAGGCCTGGGGAGAAAAGCCAAACAAATTCAAACAACAGACAATTAAACAGCAAAATGGCATTACAAGTAATAGCAAGTCTGAGACATTACAAGTAGGCAAGATATACACTTGGGCATAGAATAAAGCTTACATTGATTGATATTAACAATATATACAAATTTAGACACATCAGGTATAAAGTACATGACAAACAAGGAGAGTAAAGTAAACTTTGAGTGATATTTATGCACTATAGTTATATTTATGATTTGATATAAAATTGCTAAAGCACTTATACACAGGAGTTAGTAGAGTCCCATCTACACTGCACAGAAATTTAACCACACTTGGGAGGTAGCAGAGCCTCGTTTCATACACAGGAGGAGTTAGGAGTTACTTAAGACTGCTGAAGCACTTACATATGGAAGTTAGCAGAACCCTAATGATTTTTACACATGGGAGGTGTTGAGAGTTAACCATACCTCAGTTTGTGTGGGGTAAACATTTATCATGCACTGAAGAAACTTTAATCATGCTAAAAAGCTTGGTTTAATCATTTTTAATGCAGGAACACAGGGTAGATTTGTGTTTTACAGAAGTGTGTGTGTGTGTGTGTGTGTGTGTGTGTGTGTGTGTGTGTGTGTGTGTGTGTGTGTGTGTGTGTGTGTGTGTTTGTGACCTTCTGGCTCCAGGATGCTTTACAAGGATATCAGCCTCCAGTAGAGATTCAAGGATATCTGCCTCTAGTATGGAAGATTGCAGAAAACTGAAGGGAAGTCAGTGAGGATTACAAATTAGTCAGTAATACAAAGTTATTATTCAAAACATACATGTTTTTATTCGCCATGTTCACTGTCTAGTCAAGTGACTCGCTCGCATAGTAGGCAAATGGACCTAGAATGACTCAGATACTACACCACTGACTACAGGAAACAACTCGATAAGACGTTAGAGTCTTAATCCACTGCACTATCTGCCAGACCTTCTTTAACTTATTAATTTTCTGCTAAGTCACTGAGGGTAGCACTCGGTCAGGGATGCTGCTCTTTAGAGTTTCATAGCCAATGTTCATAAAATACATTTCAAGTTAATTGGAATTGCCTGGCTGTTGAGGCTCTGAGCTATTACTAAACTGCTTCCTGTGGTCAAAAGTACAGGATTTAAATCCTTCCACCTGCATTTGCCTACTGTATGTCTTTGAGCAAGTCACTCAGACAGTGTCCTGGATCATCCCCAAAAAAGGGATACTTTATACAGTGAGTTTACCTGGTTATCAAGTAAATAAAAGAAAATGGTATTTAAAATGTGGGCTTTGTCCCGTCGTTATTTTAGGCTTTGCCTAGAATTCTTGTCAAAGAAGATAAGAGGTATTTTTGTCCATTCCTTGTGAGCTTTTTTTATTTCCTGGCCAATTGTTGTAGATTGCGGTAATTAAATAATTACTGGCATGAGTTTCAAACTTTATATCCTTCAGAAAATACTTGCTAATGCATCAGTTTTCTAAGTTGTTGTTGTCTTTTGGCTTTTTCCGGTTAGGGGTCGCCTCAGCAGAACTCCGGTCCGCTAATGATTGGCAGTAAATTTTGACGAACGCCGAGGTGCCAGCTCAACGTTCAACCTTCAACGAAGGCACACCCATTTACACATGTCTTTCAAATGCCCACCCAACCGTGGGGAGGACATGCAGACTCCACACAGAAGGCACTCCAGCCGAGAATCGAACGTGAGAATCTCTTGCTGTGAGGCAACAATGCTACCGCTGCACCACCGCGGATATCAACTGTCTAAGTATGCAACAGAAATATTTAAAATCTGTTCCCCATTTCTGGAATAAAATATCTGATTTCTAGGTGAGAGAACAAAGGGGGTTTGCAATGGATTCCACTGCATGGTTTTAACAACAACAAGCTATGACCCATTATTTAAAAATGTATTTATTCACTTGTTCTAATGCAGATATCTAAAGTATATAGTCATGCATGTGTCTAACGTGTGTGTGTGTGTGTGTGTGTGTGTGTGTGTGTGTGTGTGTGTGTGTGTGTGTGTGTGTGTGTGTGTGTAGTTATGGCATAAAAGAAGAAAATGATTGGAGTAAACATGAACAGCATCATCATATGAGCCATGTAATTTGGAAAAAGTCCTTGGCTTTCTTCTTCTATTGACAGTGTGTTTATTATTTGGCCATGAATAAACTGGAAAGCATGTAGTCTGTGAGTTTAATGGTAATATTTTAACTCTGACTATATTTTTAATTAACCTTGTTTTTGTTTTGTTTTTTGTTTTTTTTTGCAGGCACACAGGTGTGGAATTTATTGTTTTGGGCTACAACAGACAGTCTGGATGAGCAAGTCTTTGAGCTGTTTTTTGTAGTGCAGGGTTTAATTCTCTCAGCCTTCACTTGTCCACTCTGTGACTCTAGCCAAGCCACTTCACTAGATATTAGATTGTACTCTTATGCTGACCTTGAAAAAGGGCATTTCTACCCAGTAGGATGCCCAAAGCTGTTAATAAATGCACTGCCCATTTGTTTTTTGAATTCCTGCACCCTTCACATAGACACTAACTGGTTCTTCACTATACACTGTCTGACTATGAATCCTGGCATGTCTTACAGTTTAAATATTGCTAGATGAATTTTCAATAAATGTGAGTTTCAGGAGTAGAGCCGTTTACTGTTGCTCACAGTTAGTCTGTTTTCAGTGTCAGACTGATGTTTAAGCAAATGGCTATCTTTGATTTTGCTGCAAAATTTGAAATAACACTTTTAAATTAAATCCATATCTTTTTGATCATATTAGAAGTAGAAAAAAAGTATATGTACTGACAGGTTTTAACAGTATTTTGTGAAGACAGCCAAGTAATGGGATATTGCCATGGGTGAGGGGGGCTCAGCCCATTTACACTTCCTAGTGCCCCATTTTATTATGATATGGCTGTGCTCTCACATGCACACACATGCATACATGGGCTCAGCAATTAGCCAAATCTCTCAACTTCTTTGGTCAGAAATTTTAAATATTGATTTAATTCACTCAAGTAGAACAACTATTGCATCAACAAACATTTTCTGAGCAATATGAAATATGAAAGTCTAAAGTTTGGAATTACCAAGTAATTGAATTTACAAAATTCAAAACAATTTTGAAGGACAGGGCAAAACTATCAGGCAAAATAAGAAATGTTCTGGGAAATCAGGGGTAGTTGAGAGGTATGATAGAGACACTTACTTGACTCTATACACATCATATGTCATACTATGATCAAATGAATGAAGAAATACATACAGTGCAAAGCATTGCTAAATCCTACACCTAAAGTCATCAAAACAAAGACACACATGGACATACACACACACTCACACACACACACACACACACACACACACACATACACACACACACGCACGCACACACGCACACAATCACACATTAATTGCAATGCTTTGCTTACTATATTTTACCCTGTTCAGTAAATGTGGCTGTTAGTGAAAGGAAAACAAAACAGCAGGTCCATGTGACTGTTGCTACAGTTGCTTTTATTACTTGAGTTTTATTTATTTTTATGAAATAATTTATTTATTTATTTTGATGCTCAGTAATCATCCTCATTGAATGAGTATATTCAAGATGGTAGTCTTTTTTTCTTTCTTTGTTTTACACCTGCTTAACATGCTGCCTTGAAGTCAAAGACTTGTTACTGGGGCCTCATCATACATTAATACCCTTTTAAGGAATGTTTATTTTCCAACAGGGTGCTATTTGAAGTTCTCTCCATTTTTTACAATCATGTATTTCATGTTCATTGACTACAATGCTAGACATATTTTTACCCAAACATTTACATTAAACAATAAAACTGAGTTACAAGGTGCACATCCACAGAGCTGATAACAATAAGATAAATATTAATATCAATCTGAGAGTCTGTTATTTAACAGAATTAGCTGACCAGAAGACAGTGAATGGGAAAAATGTGCCATAGCTAACAAAGCAATGCAGAATGAAATCGAAACATGTTTAATTGTCCTATAGCAATTCATGCCATAATAAACATAACTCTTGCACTCATTTTTCCTAAAGGAAATATTAATGAAGAAATGTTAAACAGAAGGAACATGATATAAAAAATGTCATCACCGGTGGTGAGTGGGAAGGTGAAGTTAGAAGGAGTGTGAAAATATAATACAGTAAATAATATCACATGGATAATGAACATTGGATTCTATTTGCAGTAAGGATGCTCATTTATTTACTATTTTTTTTTTTAGCATTTGATTACCAGGATGGTTCAACTGGGCAAGAAACACTTTTTAGCTGAGACCCAGGTTGAAAAGTTCCAGTTTAGACAGCAAGAAAATGATGTTTGTATTGCAGACACATCACATTTTAGTTAAATCAATAACTGCTTGGGTGATTACATGGAAACAAGCACAGCAGGTACAAATTGTTGAAGACAACACATAACATTTTGCATTTCTGTTGGGGAAGTACATCCCATATGTGGTACATAATTATTTTGCTATAGAATGACAGATAACATGCAAATGGAAATCGGCACAATTTTGAGATATAATTATTGATTACATGTTTAACCGACTGCATAATAAGAATTAGTAACTGCTAATAAGCTTAACTGAAGAATCCATAGAACTAGAGAAAGTATAAATGATGAGGCACAGAACTGTGATTGTGGACAGGCAGGTTTAGTGGAGGACAGAGAAGACAGTGGAGTGCATTTATCTTGTATGGCACCAGAGGTAAAGGTGTGCATACAGAGATGTCTGCAGTATTAAGAAAAGGGGGAGAGAAGAAAGGTAGTAATAGCATATGATGGTATGAGAGAGAGAGAGAGAGAGAGAGAGATAGGTGTTGAAGGTGTTAAGGTTACTTTAAGGTAGGAAAGGGAACTATACAGTTAATGGATTTTAATGGAGAGATGTGAAGGGGTGCAACAGATGGCAGGGAGAAGGACAGTGGAATACACAATGTTATTAAATGCAAACAGATGTTACAAACAGATGAATCTTTTAACTGTTAAAAATGCCTATCAGTTTTGTCTTTCAAAATTAAATTAGTTCTATCACAATACATTCTTGGTAGATCCACTCTAGAATCCACTCCTGAAAGTACAGATGATGGCTTTCTCATGTAGTTTAGTTACTTAGAATGGATGCACCTGTACTAACAAAAATAAATAAGTAAGGCAGTGATGCCGATGCTATATGACAATACCCTTTTCTTGTGAAACAGAGACATGTAAGAGAAAAATAATGCCCTATGCTTACTGCAGATATTAAAGCCATACTTTAGTAAAAACAGCTACAGCCTGGAAAAGTAGAAAAAGGATGCCTTAGACAATAAACTTCACTGTATATTCTTAGAATTGAGAATAATACAGAATTGCAAACATCTCAGGTAAATAAACATTTCTCAGGAATAAAGGAACTTCATTGGCTGGCTCACCAAATATCTCTGGAATGCCATGTAAGAGTTGACTGGGTAAATAGGGTAGTCATATTGCACTTGTTTTCCAGAAATTGGTTTATGAATACAAAGCTTCACAGAGTGTGGAATAATTTCATGCAATAATTTTACAAATGTAAATCACACAACACTCCAGTCACAGCTGTATAACTGCATTAATCCGCACAGCTCACTAAAGATTAATACACAGCATTTGGCTTTAAAGACATACATTTAAAAATATCTGCACAAAGACAGAAAAGTGGTCTTTGGTCAGTATGACTGATACATTTTTTCCCAGTATTCCTCAAAATGGGGGGCTCCCCCTTACTTCTTATCCTGCCTATCCAAACTGTCCTTCACATAAGGAAGAGAGCCTTCACTCCTAAACATGCATTCATCATCCATTTACCATGGGTTTCTTCTCCTTTGTCCCACTGCTATGATACAGTGAGAAAATAACCTATTAACAAATTACTTACATGACATAAAAATGCTTATCATTGGTTTTTACACAAATATTTAAAACAATCCAACAAAGCATATGGCTAGCCTGCAGATAATGCAGATAATATGAGGATATAATAAAACTTTAAGTTAAGTTCATAATGCAACAGTTCATGTGTACATACCCAGAAATGAAGTGCGCCATTTTTCACAGCCACGGTTTTTGAATGTATTAATATAGGAATACAAATGTCAAGTGAGTATTAGTGTTTTAAACAGAACTGTTGTATTTTTGCTGTTTGTGTGTGTGGTGCCATGACTGCATGATGGATTTTAAGACCTGGGAGAAGGACAGCAGGAATTCCACTTAAGCTCTTTGAGAACTTACAGCTGCAGTAAAAGGGCTTTGATTCAAACATGGAATTCTGCAGATGGAAAGCAGGACCAATTTTTCATTCTTGTAGTGTTAACACATTCCATGGTTTTACAGACATGCAGAATATTTAAGTAAGGAGGAAATGAGATAAAGCAAAATGTAATGGGGATGTAGAAAAGCTTACACCTTGCAAATCCATTGACACATTTCCTTCTTTCCTTTTGTTTTGCTAGTATCAATGTTTTGATGCATTAACCTTGATTTTTTTTTTAAATTTTAGTAGTTATTTTACTGTAAACAATGCCTTGCTATGGACTTGTTGTGTCCAAATATTCTTAATTATAATTCATAAATTATACCTCTATTTGTCTCGTAAGGAGGCTTGGTGAAAGTTATATGAAAATAACTTGTAAAGTTTTACCAGATTTCTTTGTAACACTTTTCATAGGCTAAAACTAAGTAACTGTGGTATTCCTTGAACCTTACGTGTGGGAAATTCAGTCCCAGTAAAACCTGACTGGAGGGAACAATTACACATGTACTGTAATACAGAATTTAGGCAGACATACAAATCAAATAACTCTATATAGATAGTGCAGTCAATATCTCAGAGGGTTGATACTGTAAAGACACAGGTGGTCAAATTATATACCCACCAAATCAGCATTCAGATGCTTCCCTACACTCTGAGAAAGGATTCAGAAGAAAACATCCTCACTATTTGAAAGGACAGGACCACAGGATGTGCTTGTAACCAGCAACAGCATCCTAATATCCTTAACAGTATGTTCCTTCATACATAGTATGTGCTAAGATTTTTGAGGAGATCACTACAATTTTACCACCGATTTTGAGAATATGTAATGAACGCATTAATATCTTTCTGTTCCACCTAAATAAGTGGAGAAGTATTCTTCAGTTTCATCGATATGTTTCTTTTCAAAAAACATCTTGTATTTTGTGCGCAATTGGTAGTTATGAGGACTAAATTAGCATTGTATATATATCCTCTGCCTTAATCTACTTTTTTGTCAATAAAATTTAATTTTCTTTTTGAATGCATCACTAATATGACTAAGCCCGTTACATTGCCATACCCAAGATCCCTTACAACTACAGCTCTGCCAGTTAATAACCTATCTTCACTACAAAGACATAAATATTTCCTAGAATCAGTACAGACCTGAGCACTTTCTTTACTGTCTGGTAAAGCAACAACAGTATCCAACTGAAGCATGTTAGGCAGCGTTATATTTCTCAAGGTCGTAAATGCTCTTTATCACTGTATTAATTCAGTTTCAAATCAAACCTATGTCAACATTTTTAGATTTGACTTCAATGTCACTGTCTTAACAGGATGAGTACAGAGACATTCTTTAGCAGTGGAGAACTTCGCATTTAGCACTTATGTACAAACATGTGGCATTTCAAGTGAGATTTGTTAAAAACAGTGCAGTTAACAGTTTCAAAGCCTAGCAGGTTTGCAATAAACACACTTCTACTTTAAGCCATCATTGAAAAGGTCTCCTTTCAGGTCCCAGAAAATTAACAACACTGAAGATTACCTGAAATTCTGTGAATCCTTTGCCCTTTGAGAGACATAATCCTGGGCATGTGTGGAGAGGGCACTATCCAACCTTTGCTATTCTAGATGGAAGCAGGAGACATAAGCTCTGCCAAATCAAGGAGGTCTATAAATTTATTCAAGACTACATTCAAGAACAAAACCACAATAGTGAAAGAGAACACCTCAGCTTGGTTCCCCTTCATAATTGTGATGGGGAAGCAGATTTTTACTGCACCGACTACAAGTTATACACTCTACTTAGAATAAAACAATTTCATCCATCTTAACATTTTTATACTTTCTCTCACTCCCTGTAGAAATGAATTCAATAGACAGAATTCTACAATAATTGTTAAGACTACCTAGGAAAATTTACTATTAGGAAGTAACAGAACTTTATGCTCACTGGATCTATCCTTCATAAATTCCACTAATGATTGACCTGTTAAACTCATAATAAATGCAAAAAATAAGCAGCAAAACACATATGGGACTCATACTAGCATTAATTATAAATAGGCCTATGTTTAACTAGAAATCCATACTGCGCTTAACAAAAGACCATACTCGTAGAGCCAAAACATGCAGTGGTGCCGGGTCCTTCATCAAATGCTTCACTACATTCTCCCAAGAGAAGCAGACAGCTATCCCTTAACAATTTTTGAAAATCAATAGCAAACCATGAAGTCCTGGGGAACTATGGGACATTTAATTGCCCAATGATTTCAGCTAAAGTGAGTGGTGCCACCAGATGTGAAGAGTTATCTGATGTGTAGTAGGCTGAGTATAATATAGCCCATTCTTGTGGTAATGTACTGAAAAACTACTTATGTTCTCTAACACATATAATGCCAGCTTAAATATAAACCCCTGTGTCACTAGATGGGTTGTAAACTGGCTCAAGGACAGAACCCACATGGTTAGAATTGCTGGAGCCATGTCAGACTCCAAACTATTTAGAAGTGGCATCCCACAAGGCTCAGTCCTGGGACCTCTCTTGTTCGGTATATATTTCTCGGAGGTACAGGCTAACACGGAAGGACTGTGGCTGACCAAGTTCGCAGATGATTGCAAACTGGGCGCCATAATCGACTCTCCAGCCAACACAAGCATCCTACAAAAGGGCCTCATAGAAACAGACAACTGGTGCCAGAGCCATGGCCTCAAGCTAAACGTCAAAAAGTGTATAGTCATCCCCTTTGGCAAAAACAAAGTGCCCACAAATTACCACATAGGTGGTAATCCATTAAGTACAGAAGAAGTAATTAGGGACTTGGGGACCCAAGTTGATAGCAATCTCTCATTTGACAACCACGTGGCCAAAGTGGTTAGAAAAACATTTTATATAGCCCACCTAATCATGAAGGGATTCACATCTAGATCAGGGGAGGTCATCATGCCTCTTTACTCATCCCTCATCAGGCCCATAATTGAGTACAATGCCCCTTTTGGGATGTACCTTACCAGACACCTGCAGCAACTGGAAAGACCCCAAAAGTACCTCACCAAGAGGATCAAAGGGCTCAAACAGATGCCATACGCTGCCCGGTTAAAGAAACTCCAGCTCTACTCAGTGGCATACCACCTGCTCAGAGGTGATCTGTGCCTGACGTATAAAGCCATGTCCAACCCAGAATTAATGGACATGCTGCACCTCAGAAAATCCAAATCCCATCAAGCTACGTGCTTGAGAGACCTGAACCTCAGCACTGAAATAAATAGGACATGCTGGAGGGACAGATTCATAACCCAGAGGGTCCCTTCACTCTGGAATAAAATCCCAGTCCAGGTTAGGCAGAGTCCCTCATTGACTCTCTTCAAGAGGAATCTTGATGAGTGGATGGGAGATAGTAGGTTTACTCCAGGTATCACTTCTGTGTCACTGTTAGACAGAGGCACAGTATACTAACCTCGGAAAAGGGCATAGCAAAATTCATTTAAATGATAAATGATAAAGGCTGAGTATAATACAGCCCATTCTTGTGGTAACGTACTGAAAAACTACTTATGTTCTCTAACACATATAATGCCAGCTTAAATATAAACCCCTATGTCACTAGATGGGTTGTAAACTGGCTCAAGGACAGAACCCACATGGTTAGAATTGCTGGAGCCATGTCAGACTCCAAACCAGTTACAAGTGGCATCCCACAAGGCTCAGTCCTGGGACCTCTCTTGTTCGGTATATATTTCTCGGAGGTACAGGCTAACATGGAAGGACTGTGGCTGACCAAGTTCGCAGATGATTGCAAACTGGGCGCCATAATCGACTCTCCAGCTGACACAAGCATCCTACAAAAGGGCCTCATAGAAACAGACAACTGGTGCCAGAGCCATGGCCTCAAGCTAAACGTCAAAAAGTGCATAGTCATCCCCTTTGGCAAAAAAAAAGTGCCCACAAATTACCACATAGGTGGTAATCCATTGGCACGGAAGAAGTAATTAGGGACCTGGGGACCCAAGATGATAGCAATCTCTCATTTGACAACCACGTGGCCAAAGTGGTTAGAAAAACATTTTATATAGCCCACCTAATCATGAAGGGATTCACATCTAGATCAGGGGAGGTCATCGTGCCTCTTTACTCATCCCTCATCAGGCCCATAATTGAGTAGAATGCCCTGTTGGGATGTACCTTACCAGACACCTGCAGCAACTGGAAAGACCCCAAAAGTACCTCACCAAGAGGATCAAAGGGCTCAAACAGATGCCATACGCTGCCCGATTAAAGAAACTCCAGCTCTACTCAGTGGCATACCACCTGCTCAGAGGTGATCTGTGCCTGACGTATAAAGCCATGTCCAACCCGGAATTAATGGACATGCTGCACCTCAGAAAATCCAAATCCCATCGAGAGACCTGAACCTCAGCACTGAAATAAATAGGACATGCTGGAGGGACAGATTCATAACCCCGAGGCTCCCTTCACTCTGGAATAAAATCCCAGTCCAGGTTAGGCAGAGTCCCTCATTGACTCTCTTGAAGAGGAATCTTGATGAGTGGATGGGAGATAGTAGGTTTACTCCAGGTATCACTTCTGTGTCACTGTTAGACAGAGGCACAGTATACTAACCTCGGAAAAGGGCATAGCAAAATTCATTTAAAATGAGTGGCGAAAGCCAAACACACTCTGGCTAGGCTTATAAATGCCCTAGGGCAGATAGCCTAGTATGAACCTATGAACCTATAATGCAGCATTAAACGTGGAATGTTCACTACTGATGTAAGGTATAGTCATAATTCAAATCTCTAAGTCTTTTTTTTTTTCAGAAAATTTGTTAGAGAAATAAATTATCTGTTGTTTCGAGTTTCAAATCTGAACATTTTCCTATAAGAGGGAGGCTCATCTTCCCGTTGTTGTGAACTTACTTTTTTCCTAGCCATTTGTAACATATAAAACAATATAGTATGCATGGTACTGACACGTCTTGGATACTTTATTTTACAGAAAGGAACTAGACATTGCCACCTTAAGTATACTGCACAATATCTACCTCTCTTCCTTTTCTGTATACCCTTTACCTTACACTAGTTCAATGCTATCTAGCTGTACCTATTTAATTTTACTCCAATATAGTTTACTGTATAATAGGAATGGAATAAGCCACATAGCCAACAAGGTTTTTTCATTTTCTTCCAGGACTACTAATGCTGGACCAAGCTCTAATAGATTACAGTGACCTACTTCAATAGAATCACCTATTGGGAAAAATCCATAAAACCAAATCACAAATAAAAGTAATCTTCTTTAGATACTCAAATCTCTTAATCTTCACACGGGGATATTATCAATATTTTAATGGCATCCATTTTTTTTCTCACTGGAATCCTTAAAACCACACTACTTTTTAGGTCAGAGTTAAGGATTAGATTTAAAGTGCCTTCATCACAGGGATGTTGTCACCAATATCCATATATCTCAGGACTGCCCTGTTTATTTCTTGTTAATCTGCATGGAACCATTGTACTGGTCACCATCACTGCCCTGAATCACTGCAGTGGTCAATGCCACTGCACTGAATCAAAATTACAACCATAAAGGTTTAAGACTAACAACTCATGAAGTTCCTAGAAATTTAGCACAACACACTGGCAGGCTAAGTTCACATACTGCTAGTATTTTTGCTGTCTGAGATTTTCTCATTACAATGCATACATATTTTATAGAACTGCAGTGTACAACACTGAAATTTTCTGCCACCCAATGGTTCTTCAGTTTTGGAGCTTCTAAAGCCTTCAGCTTCATTTTTGTAGTAATTCTTTGTAACCTTATAAAAATTAAGAAAATAAAGCATAGCACCACTCTCTTTATGGTAAATCTCACCAACTCACCATCTATAAATGTCATGCATTCAATCAACAATATATAAAGAACTCTGTGTTTGGGTTTACTGCATAATAACAGTATTCCTGGAAAACTTCATAAACCTAAAGCTAATAAAAGCTAATAGGGTCATAGGTTCATAGGTAGGTACAAGGCTATCTGCCCGAAGGCATTTATAAGCCTAGCCAGAATGTGTTGGCTTTCGCCACCCCCTTTGATTAGTTCCCTGTGCCTCTGTCCAGCAGAGCCATTGAAGTGATCCCTGGGGTAAACTTTCTGTTTCCCATCCACTCGTCAAGGTTTCTCTTGAAGAGGGTTAGTGAGGAGCTCTGCCTAATGTAGAATGGAATCTTGTTCCAGAGCATGGGAAGTCTCTGGGACAGGAATCTATCCCTCCAGCACATCCTATTTATTGTTGTGGTGAGGTTTAGATTCCTGGAGCATGTGGCTCAAGGGGATATGGTTTTCTTTAGTTGGAGCATGTCCATCAATTCTGGGTTGGACATGGCCTTGTATGTCAGGCAGAGATTACCTCTGAGGGTTGGGAGGGTGGCCTAATGGTTAAGGTGTTTGCCTTACAAACACAAGGTACAGGGTTTGAATCTCGCAGGAGATAATTGGCTAGGCTTAAAATGGCTCACAAGGGCAGTTAGCCTAGTACTAATCTATGAATAATCTATGAATCTATGAATAAACTATGAGTAGGCGGTATGCAACCAAGTGCAGCTGGAGTTTCTTCAGTCGAGCTGCATAGGGCATCTGTTTGAGGCCAGTAATCCTCTTAGTGAGGTACTTCTGTGGTCTTTCCAGTTGTTGCAAGTGTCTTGTAAGGTACATCCCAAATGGGGCATTGTACTCTATGATGGGTCTGATGAGTGATGAGTAAAGGGGCCCAATGACCTCTTTCGATCAGGATGCAAACCCTTTTGTGATTAAGTGGGTCACATAGAAGGATTTTCTAACCACTTTCGCAATGTGATTATCAAAGGAGAGGTTACGATCTACCTGGGTCCCCAGATCCCTTATTACATCTTCAGTATTTAGGGGGCTACCACCTATGTGGTAGTTTGTGGATACTTTGTTTTTTCCAAAGGGGATGACTATGCACATTTTGGCATTTAGCTTGAGGCCATAGCTTTGACACCAGGTATCTGTCTCAGTGAGACCCTTTTGGAGATTGTCTGTGTCAGCCAGAGAGTCAATTATAGCCCCTAGTTTGCAGTCATCTGTGAACTTAGTCAGCCATAGCCCTTCTGTGCTTGCCTGTACCTCTGAGATGTATATGCTGAACAGGAGGGGTCCTAGGACTGAGCCCTGGGGAATGCCACTTGTAACCGGTTTAGAGTCAGACCTAACTCCCGCAACTCTTACCATGTGGGTTCTGTCCATGAGCCAGCTGGCAACCCATCTCATGATGTAGGGGTTTATGTTCAGGCTGGTGAGCTTGTCTATAATAACTGAGTGGGAAATGGTGTCAACGGCCTTTGCGAGGTCTAGGTAGGCTGTGTGGATGACCTTTCCCCTCATCTATAGCCTTGGTAACTGTCTCAAAGAAGTCCACCAGGTTTAGGAGGCATGATCTGCCCTTAACAAAGATGAACTGGGTAGGGTCCAGTATTTGGAGGTTCCCAATGTCTTTGTTAATGAGATCCATGATGATATGCTCCATAGCTTTGCAGACTAAGCTAGTCAGGCTTATAGTACGATAGTTTCCAGGGTCTGTTGTGGCTCCACCTTTGTGGAGTGGAATAACAGTTGCTGTGTGCCACTCTGTGGGCATGTAGCCTGTGGAGAGGCTGAGTGTGTTTAGGTGAGGGGTTAGTTCATCTTTGAGCTCATGTAGGATGCAGTCTGGGACACCGTCCAGTCCCACTATGTTTTTGACTTTGGAGAGCACTGCTTTAACCTGAGTGTCTGTGATTTCAGGGGCACTACATTCTTCTGGTATAGTTATGGGGCATTTTGGGGGTGAGAGGGGGTGAAGTTTGCATTGAACCTGTCTGCCAGGATGTTGGCGATATCGATCAGTTCAGTGTATTTTGTGCCATTCTGCACTAACTCCGAACATATCTGAGAATTTCCACTTAGATTCTTGACATAGCTAAATAATGCCTTGTGGTTATCTTTGGAGTCTGTCAGTTTTTCTTTCGAAGCTAACCTTGGATGATTTTATGAGGGAACATAGTTTCTTGCTGATACTGATCAGGGATGTCTTCCCTTCTTGGGATTTTACTCTTTTCTCTACTAGTTTTCTCCTTTTATTGTACAGCTTGTTTATGGCAGGAGTCCACCAGACTGGTTTCCTTTCCTTGGATGAGTTAGTCTTGGTTTTATTTTGGATAGCACAATCCATGCATTCTTGTAGGTGCCTGTACAGTGCAGTAGTAAAGGATTTTGCAGCTTGGACAGCGTTATCTTTTAACATGGGGGCTTTGAAACTTCCCACCTCGGTCTTAAGTAACATGAAGTTTGCTTTGAAAAGTTTTTCATGGTGGTTTCTTTGACCGGGGGTGGTGGCGGAATGTGGATATCCAGAGTGATTAGTTTATGGTCAGATCTAACCAGCAAGGGTTTACCTCCGGTGTGGAACACCGGTCACCCATGTTGGTGATGACCAGTCCAATATGTTGTCACCTCTGGTGGGGGTGTTGACCAGTTGATCCAGGGCATTAGAGTTTATAAATTCTAGGAAATGTTGGGCAAGGGAGTTTGTACTTGAGTAGTTCTCCCAGTTAATGTTTGGGTAATTGAAATCACCAAATATCAGGGTGTTTGGTAGGACCTTTATGTTTCCAGGAATGTGGAGTGGGGGTCCTGGGATATGGTGGGTGATCTGTAGCAAGCTATAATTTGAATAGCAGTTTTGCCCATTGTTAGTTGCACATGGATGATCTCTGAAGCATAGTGCTGTGCCACTAACCTGGAGGTATGGGCATCCTTGATGAATATGGATACTTCCCCACCTTTTGTATTTCAGTCCGGGTTTTGTGGCCGAAATGTATGGGATGACTTGTAGCCTGGTAGTGCTGGGGTACTCTCTAGAGCCTTAAACCAGGTTTCTGTTACTGCACATATATCGATTTTCTCCATACTGAGGAGTGCCTCCAGTGCGTGCATTTTGAGGTTTAGACTTCTGGCATTGAGTAGCATTACCCTCAGTTTTTTGTTACTTATGCTATTTATGATGGTGGGTTTGTCTTTTGAGCCTTGCCTAAAAAAAGGCACTATGGGGGTGGCAAGAGCCTTGGCCAGTATTTGAAAGCCTAAGGGTGACAGGTGCAAGCCATCTCTAGTGAAGCAGCATGGCTTGTCAAGCATGTCATTCCAGGTGGACAGACACTGGATCCCCTTTGAATGACACGAGAAGCTTAGACAATTGTTGAAATTGATAATTTTTTCACTATACCGTGGTATCATTTTTGGTGAGAGCAGGATGCTACTCAGGTTCAGGGTCATACCAGCCTGGGCTATGTGATCAGAGAGCTCCTCCATGTCTCTTTTCATGTAATCCAGAGAAGTAAGGCTCAGGTCATTCACACCAACATGGACAATAACAGAGTTGTATTTGTACTTGTTCTGGAGTGACCTGAGTGCTTGTGTTATGTGGCAGATCCTGGCACCAGATAGGCAGCTATAGACAACAAACCAACCGTTGAGAAAAACACTTTATAAAAAGGCAAAGCTTTCGGGCAAAAACCCTTCTTCAATACCAATACAAACATGAATAGCAGCAATATGCTTTAAATAGGAGCCAAAAAATCACATGACTACAGCCAACATCATGTGACAACCGTAAAATCATATATAAATACAATTTATAACAAAAAATTAACAAAATTTATACATAGATAAAGAAACTTCAGCAAACGTACAAACATAAAAATATATCTCTTCAATTACATAATTTAGTTCGTTGTAACTTCATTAAAACTGGTTTTAAACTAGCAGCGATATTTAAACCAGGCGAGCGATCAGCCGCAAGCCTTAGAATCCACTCATACTCTTTGATCTCCAATAGGTTATTGATATCTCCACCTCTAAGAGATGGAATAACCATATCAATAATTCTAAATTTAAATCTATGTTCTACACCACATGCTTTGATATGCTTATACAAAGCATTGTTCTCCTTCCCCCTTCTGACTTCAGATTTATGCTCAATGACTCGCTCCTTTAACTTACGTGTGGATTCCCCACATAAAATGAGGGACAAACAACGCAGGTAGCTAGATACACAACATTAATACCACCACAATTTGTTGTAAACCTAAACATATAAGTCTTACCAGTGGTAGGATGAACGTAAGAGCTATTAGGATTATCTACAATATCTGCACAGCATGTACAATTCATACATCTAAATGTGCCATGGCGAGTCAAATCATATTGATTAAGATTCTGGCCAAAGTCCTTATAACATAATCTACTTTTTAAAGTTCTCATATTCCTATATGAAAAATAAGGTTTACTACCCAAAAGATTTCTTATCTCAGGAGACGCCATCAGCACAGTCCAATTATTCTCAATAATACATTTAACCAAATATGTTTTATTACTAAATGTAGTAACATACCTAAATTTATCCAACTTTGGTATATCATTGATTAAATCAGGAGCGTGTTCAATAACAGTCTGAGTAGTCCTAAAAAATGGTCTGCATGTAGTCTTTCTGTTCTGTATAGTACTAGCCTTTAAATCCATCAACATATCATAATCATACCCACTATTTAAAAACTCATTCAACATTTCATCTGACTGTGTATGAAATGTTGCATCAGCCGTATTGAGTCTACTGGCTCTAGTAAACTGAGCTTTAACAATCCCTCTAAACACATGTGGGGCGTGTGTGCTACTATGATGTATATATCTACCTGCATGCACAGCCTTCTTATAAATATTAGTATGTAACAATCCATCTTCCAAAATGATTTTCACATCAAGAAATGTGATCTCACTTGATGATGTGATCTTTTTTGGCGTGTTCCTGGTTGTTTCATTCATGTCTACGGATCCTCTTCTACAATTGCCACGTTTTTCGATTAACCAGAAATTCAACAGATAAAAATCTACCCATTTGGGAACAATGGGAGCATGAAAAATTTGGAGAAAAATGCTTTCTTTAACATTTATATATTGACAGAACGATATTGCCTTTGATGGGTTACTGCTGCCCACATTTTGGTGGACCAACTGAAACAAACGGAGTAAGAAACTATGTGGTGATATATCTAAATGTGTTCCTGTTTCCACCTTAAATGATTTTCTTGTTCAAACTCAAGATAAATTAAAGGAGTTGAACTAACTTTGATAGAACGAAGAAAGGCAATCAGAGACTTGCGTGATTATGAAATGAATAAAGCTTTCATTCAAAGGACGAAACGGGTTAGATTCCAGGCTGAATCCAGCTATGCACGCCATGCCAACCTTCTGAAGGTGGTTTGTGAGGAAGAAGATCCAGAGTTTCCAGCATCATTTCAGTCTTCCAAGAATTTACAAGGACAGAAACGCCAACGGGAATTTACACAATACACAACATATGAACAGAATGGACAGGGTGGCCATAAGAGAGGTAAATGGTAACCCAGCTCGCAATTATCAAAGTGACTATGTTGTTAATTTATCTAAACATACATTTAATGATGAAGAAATTCTAGTTTTAAACCTTGGTTTGAAATTTATCCCTACAGTTGTGTCAAGGTTACATGATTTAAAAACTGATGTGTATAAGTTTGGCAGAAAATTACATCTGAAGTATTTTTTCAGTCAGAATATTGGTCAGGCTCAGGATGTTTCTGACAGTAATTCCAGTGCTTCTTTGGATAGTTTGGATAGTTTTTACTCATGTACATCTGATGAGTTTGTCAATGCATATTCTAGGTTGAATAATAGCCATTTTATGTTTACATAGTGAAGTTTTAAATTTTGTGAAAATGATTAATCATACTATTGAAATAACATATGATTCGTTTATGCGCAATAAAAGTAATATTAAGTATAATATGACTTTCAAAGAATGGCAAACCTTACTTTTGCTCAGTAAGAGGGATGACATAATTTTCAAACCTGCCGATAAAGGTAATAAATTGATAGTTCTTGATCCTAAGGATTACTTTCATATGTGCATGGAACATCTCAATGACAGTAATACTTATGAAAAAACAGATATTGAGAGCTATATATCTGCCATTATGGGATATAAGACTCTTATATCCAAGGGTTTGAGACTGGGCTATTTCGTAACTAGTGATGTTAAAAATAAATTTCAAATTGATGATTGTGACATGGCTTATTTTTATTGTTTACCCAAAATACATAAAGATTTATTGAAACCATCTGGCAGACCGATTGTTTCAGGTCGCAAATACTTCTTGCGTAATTTGGGTATATTTTTACATCATTATTTTTCATCTTATGTTAAGATACTATCTTCTTTTTTGACTGATGTATTTGATTTTCTTGATAAAATAAGAAATGTTAAATGGAATAAGAAAATGTATTGGGTTACCATCGATGTTAAGAGCCTATACACCAGCATTAGCCATAGTTTTGGCATAGAGGCTGTTAGGTTCTTTTTAGGTAACTCTCCTGTTACTGAATACATTGTGGAGTTAACCCAATTTTCTTTAACTAACAACTTTTTTGAATTTCACAATGAGTTATATCGTCAGAAACAGGGCACTGCCATGGGGGCTGCTTTTGCCCCCATGTATGCAAATTTAGCCATGGGGCTGTTTGAGCTTGAATATATATATAGACATCAATTCTTTCATAAACATGTCATTAAATATTATCGTTATGTGGATGACTTAATTTTTTTAGCGGAAGGTGATCAGGCTCTGGCCCATCAATTTTTTGCTGATTTAAATTTTAATAGATTTTCCTTAAAGTTTGATGGATTAAAAATAGATACATGCGTTCCTTTTCTTGATGTAAAACTGGAAATTATAAATGGTCAAGAGTTAAATACTTCAGTAAATAGAAAATTTACGGGTACTATGCAATATGTACATAGTTCTAGTGGTCATCCACCACATACCATCAATTCCTTGCCATATAGTGAAATGTTGCGTATTAACAGATTATGTAATAATGAGAATATATTTCATAAAGAATTAAATTTGTTATATAGTTCATTTTTACAAAGGGGATATCATGAGTCTATATTACAGGAAAGTTATGGAAAATTTTTTAGAAATATTGATGGAAAATATAAACATAATAAAATATTTAGGAAGCAGGATGATGTAAGGAATCTGAACATCAGTTCAGAAAACAAAGAAACCATGTATTTTGTTACTAAATATAGTTGTTTTTCTAGTGAACTTGTTAAAATAATTCTTCAATTTTGGAATTACTTATGTTCTTTGATCAATGTTAAAACCTGGTTAAATGCTGATTTAAAATTTTCGTACTGTAGGGGCAGAAGTATCAAGGACATGTTAGTAAAAAGTAAATTTAACTTTCCAAGCGATGTTATAAATTACCATCTTGCAAGTAGGGGCACACTTAGATGTGGTAAATGTAAAGCGTGCAAGTTTGTGGTTTCCTCTTTTGAATACATCAATAACATTGCTTTTCAAGTTAAACACTCTTTTAATTGTTGCACGGAAAGGGTGATTTATGCTCTTAGCTGTCCGTGTAAAAAATTTTACATCGGAGAGACAAAGAGAGCCTTTAAAACAAGGCTCTTGGAACATGTCAGAGATATTGTTAATAAAAAGGCAGAAAGCCCTGTAGCAATACATTTTCTACAGTGTCATAATAGTAATCCTAATGGGTTATGTGCAACTATTTTAGAACAAATACCAGATTATAAGTACAATTGTTCAAACATTAAACGTTTGTTGCAACAAAAAGAAGCTACTTTTATTTTAAAGTTTAAAACTTTATTCCCTGAAGGTCTTAATGAAGATTTTAACTGGAGAATGCTTACAAATTGATTTATGGTGCTTTTTATTACTAATTGTATAATTGATTTAATTAATGAATGTTTATGAGGTGTATATATATGTGAATGCAGTTTTAGTCATTTGTACTCCTTGAAGGCGTAGGCCGAGACGTCAGAGAGAAATCAACTTTTTTGGAATAAATTATTCTTTGGTGGATCCTTTTTGTTGTTCCTTTTTTGGCGTGTTCCTGGTTGTTTCATTCATAAATGTGATCTCACTGTCTGAAACAGTCATTTTAAATTTTAAAAAAAGTAGTAGTCGTGTTCAAATAATCAATATAATCCATTAACTCATTCAGAGAGCCTTTCCAAATCAAAAAACAATCATCGACAAACCGTTGATAAAAACAAACATTACCATTCAAAAATTTAGAACTATCATGAATAAATTGTATTTCCCATTGGTGCAAAACCAAGTTTGCATATGTATTAGCTACTGGTGTGCCCATTGCCACACCGGTAAGCTGTAAATACAACTGCTTGTCAAACAAAAAAACATTGTTATTTAAAGCTATATCCAATAGAAGGCAGATGTTTTCAACATAACTTGCTGACAGCGAGCCTTGTGCTGTCAGAAACTCCCTAATAGAGTCAATACCATAACCATTCGGTATTACCGTAAACAGAGATGTAATATCTAAAGTCACAAACAGATATTCCGCTATATGTATATTCGTGACATGTAGATTGTTAAACCAATCAGCCAACTTAACCAAAAAATCTCTAGTATCCTTCAGTACGTTGCTACATTGTAACAAATACGGATGTAACTGTTTTTGCAAATAGATTGAAATGGGCTCTGTTATCCATCCATTCCCAGACACTATTGGTCTCATGGGTGGGTTAAGCAATGATTTATGAATTTTGGGCAGCCCATACAATTGTGGAATAATCGGACAAGGCACCATAAAAAAATGAAACAGATCCAAGTCAATGTCACCATTAACCTGTAACTCATAAACCAGCATGTTAACAATACTGATATGCTTCTTAATGTCACTAGGACTAATTTGTTTAAAAGTATTCCCCTCATTTAAAAAATCAATTACAGATGACATATAATTATCACGGTCCATGATAACTACAACACCCCCCTTATCGGCCTGTTTAATGACAATATTGTTACATACTTCCAAATTCCTCAAAGCTAAATACTCATTATAATTCAAGTTGTAACATTTTGTCTTAATAGCAGTAGAGTATAGGCTTCTTAATTCAGCCTTGCACAAATCATGAAAAGCTATTAAGACTGGTACACTAACCAGTATAAAAGTGCTGCACTTTTTACAAACAGACCGGTCAAAACAAGACACTTTAAATAAAAGCTTAAGATTTATACTTCTAACAAACTGTTTCAAATCAGTTAAAGCAGATACCAAATCGTCACTTGCTGTAGGTATAAAACTTAGACCTTTCTGAAATAAAGAGAAATGGAAAGCGTCCAGGACAAAGTTAGATAAGTTTAGAATACCTTTACTTATCTCCGGCTCATTTTCCCTTGTCGCATTGGACTGTCGCTCTTGCTTTTCATCAAATTTACAGTTGGAAAAAGTCCAAGAGAACAATGCGCTGAGAGGCAGGTCTCTGACAAGACAAACTATAAATCCAACTGCAAATAACATTTTATATCATAACATATGACTGCAATGCAGAACCCATGGGCCGTACCAAGTTTCTTTACAGAAATTATGTGTTACCCTCACAACACATGGTACTGGTGATGAAGACACAAAAGATACCTGTTCTTACCTTATTAGCTAGGGCAATTCACTGCTTCAGGTCAAACAACAGACTGAGGAAGCTCCACAATTAAGTCAAGGATAGTATCAGCTGAGTCAAGTGCAGCTGCTCTAATTATACAAATCTTCTTCCAAGAGATTAAAAGGACTAATAAACATAATCAGAGATAAATCCAGTCTCTACATACCCATCTCACTCAGGAGGACATAGACATTTATGTACTGACAGAGACATGGTCTTAAATGACAGAGGGCACTTGTGTACATTTAGGCCAGCTACTGTGCAGAAGGTGGAGGAGTGTCACTCTTCATCCAGAAGAGACTCACATCATGGATGGTAAAACTGTATGATGCATTAGAGCTTCTTCATGTTGAAAAAAACATCAGAAAGTTGGCATACCATATATTAGCTAGCTATAGAACTCTCCATATGACACAAGAAAGCCACAATACCTGTCTACAGGTACTAGAATCACACAGTGTTAAGCCAAGTACCATTATCCTAGGAGATATAAACTATCCAGCTATAAACTGTGAAACCTAAACCACCACTCATTCACAAGCACAAAGGTCCTGCACATTGTCTATACAAGCCCTCTGAAACATTTAGTCAGAGTACCCACTAGGGGGATAACATATTGGATGTTGTTCTTATTAATTTGGGGCATCTTGCACCATCTTTTGTTAGATCTGCCAAAATAGCCATCTTTTTTTCAATATAAAAGTGAAACCAGATATCTGTTCTACCTAAAGTAACTTTAGAAATTTCTGTCCGAGAAACTACTCCTAAGTGATACACTAGGAAGCTTCAAATCGACACCAAACCCATTTAACTCCACTAAATATTCTAAAACATACACCAATACACTATATCAGCATGCAAGTAGCTGAACAAATGTAGCTGTAACCTGTACGAACAAGCAAACGCTAAACTCCAGAAACAACCCCTTATGGTGGAACCATAATATCAACAAGCTTTACAATAAAAGGAAGAAATTTTTGAGCAAAGGGTTGAAGAGAAATTCCCAGAATGAGAGTTCTCATCAATGAAATAAGCAAACAACTCAAGAGCTTAATAAAGTCTACCAAAGCCACGTCTGAGGGTAAAATAGCTACCCAAGCAAAAGACAATCACAAAGCCATTTTAGTTACATTTTTAATCTCAGAAGCACAACAAAGAAATTTTATAAGTTGATTATAAATACTGCTACCTACACTTAGGGTGAAGATTTAGTGACCCTACTGACCAATAAATACATCTCAGACTTTACCCCCTCTCTCTCTCTCTCTCTCCCCTTCTTCTGTGCCACAAGATATACAAATCCTGAAAGGGCTATCAAAAGCTAAAAGTACTGCATTGATGGGTACTGGAAAAAATTCTTGGATGTATCTTAAGCATGAAATATGTTTTAGCCAGCTCTCTAATAACAGTGTTCAACCTGGGTCTCCATACAGCTTTACATCAAGTGATTGGAGAAAAATTATACACATTCCCCTACATAAGGGAGAACCCTCCACAGACACAGGCAATTATAGACCCCATAAAATAGGTTCATAGGTTCATACTAGGCTATCTGCCCTAGGGCATTTATAAGCCTAGCCAGAGTGTGTGTGGCTTTCACCACCCCTTGGAATGAGAATACTGTGCCCATTTAGGGTTTAGTTTACTGTGCCTCTGTCTAGTAGTGACACAGAGATGACCCCTGGGGTAAACCTACGATCTCCCATCCACTCGTCAAGATTTCTCTTGAAGAGAGTATAGGTTCATAGGTTCTGATATGCACTGCCATGGGATGACTTATTATGGAACTAATCAATAAGAACACAGGGAACCACCAAACACTAGAGTCATTTCAATTTGGATTTGTCATGGTAGGTCTAGCTTACTCAGCCTTTGAACATTTTTGAAAAGGTCACCAAACCAATGGATAAAGGTAAAATAGTATATAATTGGCACCAAAATCATGAACTGAAACTAAATACCAAAAAATGTATTAGTGTATCCTTTGAGAAGTCATTTATTCTGGAGAACTACAACACTGATAACACTTCCCTAAAAGTTGACACAGTTCGAGATTTGAGAACTTATATGGACAGTGACTTAACCTTCAACCAGCATGTGTCCACTGTCATAAGAAATTCATTCCATATTCCATAACTTATAAACAAAAGGATTGTTTCTAGATCTACAGATATCATTATCCCCTTTACTCAGCCCTTATTAGGCCAGTCATTATGTATAATAACTAATTTAGCATGTATTTGTCCAGAAACATGCAATGGAATGCCCACATAGATACCTTACTAAAAGGATACAGGTTCTAAACAATATGTCCTACATGGACCAACTCAACGCCCTGTCACTATACTCAGTAACCTACAGACTACTAAAAAGTGACCTGTGTCTGGCATACAAGGCATCCTCTGATCCAATACTAATGGACATACTGTGTGTCAGCAAGTCAAATGGCATCAGAAGTACTCAGTCTAAGGATTTTAACCTCTCATGTAGCCTCTACAGAATGATGTAGAGGGTGGGCATATCTCTCAGAGGATAATGCTGCTCTGGATCAGGCTCCCCTTCCATGAAAAACAAAGCTTAACCCCGTCCATATTCAAGCAAAACTTGGATCTAAGATGGTTGTTAGAAAACACACAAGGATTGCTCCCCATCCTACTAATGGACAGAGGCAGCTCCTAAATACTTTATCCCATGTACAGGTCCCCTCAAATTATTTTGTGGTATGATCAAAGTTATTCCCACTAGGATTAATCTATAATTATCAACCATGGCATTGATAAAGCCAATCCAACACCAAACAGGATAGGTTAATTCAAGCACCAAAAGTAAAATTAGCTAGGCATAAAATTGCTCCCAAGGGTAGCCAGCGTAGTACTAACCTATGAACTTATAAGTAACTATAATGCTTTGCTGTTCAAGAAATAGTCTACCTTTAAAATGCCACTTTACTTTTTTTAGCAGTACTTCTTTTAACTACAAAACACTGCCCCCAGATGAGATGCTACACTGACTAAGAATTTGAGGTAGAATATTGAAATATTGAAATAGAATTCACTCCAGAGTCAGTCTCCTTTCTTATGAAAGGTAGTACCAAGCACACTTAGGTCTGCTGTAGTAGAAATCTCATTCTGGGTGTGTACACTTATTCCTTGAACTTCCCTATGGTTAGAAGTAAGTGAAATCTATATGACTCACTCCTGCTAGGACTTATAAGTGAAGTGAACTCCCTTGTCCCAATGAAAAGAATAGCGCTACAGTCTGGGGTGATAAGAGCTGAGGCCGCAGCACTTACTATTCAGTTTGCTGCTTGTTTCAATAAGACTGAATTACCCTGTACAAGAAACTATGTCATTTCTTCAAGAAAAGACCAGACTGATTCAAAGCACCTTGATTTTGGTTACAATGTGTAGATAATCTGTGTGCTCAATAATCTGCAATATGTTTCCTTTAGTATATCTTGGAACTGGCAGGAAAAAAAATCATTTGTTCAGGAATTTCTAGTTTTCCAGGAAAGCCAATAATGTTTTTTTTTTTTTTTTTTTTTTTGAATAATTTTCCAGATCATCAGCCTTTCTCTACAGGAAAGTTAAACCATCCTGCATTTGGTTAGCATTTCCATGCATTAGTTTCCAAGTAGGATACTAATAAGAGCCCAACTGATTCCAGTCCAAGGCAAACTGCTGCACAGTAACATCATCATGCTGCAGTCTGTGCATTTTTATTACTAGTATCAGTAAAAGTCTTGCAAACAAGAAATATTATCCCAAGAAGCATTAATATCAGGCCCATTCACTTAAGCAGATTTTCTTGCAGATGAATTATTCACCAATATAAGAGGGTTTTCTTGTTCAGAGTGTTGCATATGCCTTGCTCTTTCATGAAAAATGAGGCTGACCTGACACCAAGATAACTAAGGACAAGATTTTTCAACTGCTGGCACATAGTTTCTGCCCAAAAACATCAGTGAAAGAATCAGATGGCTAAATCATAAATGGAGAAAAACTTTCAGTGGCATATTATACCAGTTGTAGAAACAGCTGCACCATTGACTAAGTAAAAACAAAAGTTTTCAACTGAACTCACTGCTTTGATGACTATGCAACACAGTTTTCTGTTGGTTTTATTAGCATATTAAGACTACCATGAAGAAATTCAGTAAAACCACAAGCAGAAAGGTCAGATTAACCAGAGATGGACACCTCATTAGAAAACATTTGAGCCATATATTTACAATTTTGAACCCAAACATAGCTCCTGAACCAGATTATTATTTCAGTATGAAACCTACCCTTCATTTTGCTTGCTGTAATAATCTGGACTGAAGTCATGATGAAATATATGGTTAGCTGTATCAGAAAACATGCCTTAACACAGTTACCATAATGAAAACCAAAATACAGCCTTGTTTATTTAATCACCAGCAGGCCTTATCTTAAGTTCAAAGAATAAATTTTCTGGCTTGAATTGCTATCATATGCAATATTTAAAATTCCAGAATCATATAAGAAAACACCAATGGGTGACAGTTTAACATGGAAAGCAATGTACTCCTCATGCTGAATTAAGCATTTGCTGTTGAACATGACATACTCTCTGGATAATTTGACCATCTTCAGTCATAATTTAAGTACGCAGTGTTGACTTGCACTGCTGTATAAAAAATGTCAGTCTGGGAGTCACAGAAAGCAATACTGACAGTCATATTTTTATGAAAAAGCTACATGTATCTCACATAATAAGTCACTATAATGGTTAACTGTTGAGTCACCATTTAATGCAGTATGAATACTTTGTACACTTTAATTCATTAAAACTTCTACAGATGATGGACAGAACATACAACAATACCTATGGCAAAATAAACACTCTCCAACAAAGTATTAATGCATGGATAAAGTCCTGTAAAAAGCAAGTTCTCTTCTTCACTGCAACATGACAGCCCTATGAAGCACAGATAAAAAAAAAAAATATCTACCATATTCTTTACACCCTCTACATCCATCAGAAATGCCACAATTAATGAGCATTAAAAAATAATAAAAAAAAAAATACAATTGGATGAAGAGAGGAAACTAATTTAACAGCGTTTAGCCCTTTCATATAAAAATGCCATAGACTTCATCATACCTCTCAAGCTGTTAGAGCAAAAAATCTGGATAAAACCATAAATAATGCATGGACAAATACCTCCAAAATAAAGACACTTTTTAAATATTGCTCTTACAATCTTAAAACATTGATAGAATAACATGTTTTGCATTAGCATGAATTTCCTGAAGGGTATGAAGTCTTGAACTCAAATATATATATAACTATTTTCCGACTTCAGTCCTCAATGATTTGCCAATAATTTGCCAGAAAAGCAAAATTTTATGAAGATGAAACTAAAAATATGAGTCAATGGATATTCTGCGATAATCTAGATATTTGAGAGGTATGGACTTCATCAGAACACACTCCAACTAAAAACATTGTTCTAAACATCTTTCTCTGAGTCACATGACAATCACATGACTACTATTCCATTTATTTAAAATGTAACAATTAAGTCCAAAACATAAATTATTAAAATCTCAACAGAGATCTTACTTGCCTTGATTTCAAAAGACATTTGATGTTTGTGACACTGTTTAAACCTAGATCCATATTTGCATGTAACTACAAGTGCCACCATCCTTCTTTTATTTCCAAACAATTGAAAGGATCCCCTTCCATACAATTATGAAGTTAATGGTCAAGATGATAAAATTATTTTTTTTAATTAATATAAGAAGTAGAATGTCTAAAAAGATCATTATTGCCATTTTTAACTTTAATTGCATAATATGTTTCTTTGCTCTATCAGCTAAAGACCTACTAGTCATACCAATATAAAAGTAATCACACATACTAGAAAGGACAATATTAACTACAACCCTTGACTTGCATGTGTAGTGCAACCGAATACTTATTGTTTTTTTTAAAGCCTAAATAAGTACATAGGTATTTTCAAAAATTGACCTACATGTACTTTATTCACCACATTTACAGGTTCCATGTGATGTATCTGTTAGTACTAATAGTATAAAAACATTAACATACTCTAAAACATATTTCAGACATGACTTTTTTTGTTTTAAATAAATCAGGCTTTTCTCCTATAACTTCGTGCAATTTTTGGTTACAATTATAATTTAATATATTCTTGACAGTGGTTGCATCAACATACATATCAAGTTAAGCACCCTATTAAGTGCTGTTAAAATCACTTTTGGCAGTAAAAGCTGATAGAACTGGCCTGTAAATAGCAGCAAAAGAACATGAGATGGCTTCAATTCTGTCTACTGTCTACAACATTGCAAGCATTTACCATTTAAAAATCACCTGCTTCCATTATACAGGGAATACCTAACAATGTCAACTGTTGTCTGTTTGACAGTGCTTCCCAACTGCTTTACTGGCATTCAAAGATGGCACAACACATAACATTTTTTTTTCTTTTTGTTGGTTTTATTTTTCTGTAATTAGTAGTACATAGAGCAGATAAATCTCCATGCACTACAAAGATTTATGACCAGCTCTCCAATTGTAACATCATGTTATGTGTTCTTGAAATGTATGCCAAGAGTCATCCCTGGAGCTTCATTCTTTACTCTTGAGACAAATTTCTTCGCATCCCTGTTTCAAACACATAATAAGTTGGTTACAATGGGAGATCCAATCATCTATGCAATTAAAACAAAAACAATTTTCTAAAAGAGCCTATAGCAAAGTGCAAACTATGTTAATTTTACCATTATTAAAATTGGTCTTTTTCACCAAAAATGCTCTAACAAACTCTAGTCCCTCAACCTCTGTTGATATACAGAGAACTGAATAAACAAATAATAACAAATCTGGATTAATGAAAATTACAAAGACCTGATATTTCTCTTTACCTTACTAAATGTGTCTCTTAAAAAGTTGAGTTTAGTCCTTTTGATTTAATTAATGAGTAGAGACCTGTCATTTTTATCCCTTAACATTAATGGTTTGAATAATCCAGGGAAGATATCTAATCTATTGAGGTATTTAAAATTAAACAAACCACAGGTATTTTTTTTTCAAGAAACTCATTTTAAAACAGAGGATAAACATATTTGGTGTCCAAATGAATAGTCAACGATATCACATTCATCATACAAATCAAAAATTAGAGGAGTAATGATTATTTGGAAGAAAGACATTATTTTTTCCCCAAATTATCTATAATTCTGAAGATGAAGAAGGTTTAATGGCATTAGTCACATTGAAATGTAATAATAGAGTTTGGACACTGGTGAATTTATATTGGTTTCCTGGCATAGGGACTAAGACAATTAAAAAACATCTAGACTTTATTAGTAATTCTTACAAAGGTAATTTAATAGTAGGTGGAGACTTTAATTGTATATTGAACAATTCTGAGACCACAAATCTAAGAAATCTTCGTCTTGTTCCCATAGCAAAAATATTTAAAAAATGGAGTGAAACCCTTAATTTTATCGACACTTCTACTTTCAAAGAAGATAATTCACTATTATTCTCACATCAAGATTTTAGATTTAGAACACAAACTAGAATTGATAAGCTATTTATCTCACAGGAGTTGAACACTAAAATAATAAAATTTTCAATAATCCCTTGCCCTTTATCTGATCATAATTCTCTCATTTTAAAACTTCAAACAGATTTTAAAAAACTAATCCACATAACAAGAATACCAGCTTATATCACAAAATTAAAAGAATTTAAACCTTGGTTAGAATCAGAACTACAATTTATTTTAGTCACTAATTACTCTAAAGAGATAAACATAGTTATGATATGGGATGCTTTTAAAGCTTATATATATGGCAAAACTCTTACATGGTTTAAAAATAAATCAAAAGAATGGGAATCAGAACTACATAATATACAAAAAACAGCTAATAAAAGCAAAAAACAAGGATCTAACACCTATGTCTAATAATAAAATGATAATTAATGAACTAAATAAAAAATATAATGAAATCTTAACCCACAAGACTAATTTGGCTTTAGAAAAATTAAAATTAAATGCATATTCCACATCTCCTAGACATCTTCATTACCTAGCTCTAAGAGCTAAAAAAAAATCTAAAGTAAATAACATAATTAGCATTCTTCATGAGGGTAAAATTAATAGAAAAGTTTCAGACATAAGTGATATACTTGATGCCTTCAAGTATCACTATACAAAACACTTTGGAATTATAAATTTTCACAGCAATATTTCAAATATAGATCTAATTTCTTCTAATATTAAGAAAATCCCAGAATCATTAAAACTAGAATTACAGAAACCAATCTCACACAATGATATTACAGAAAATATTAATAAAAGCAAAAGTAATAAAGCTCCAGGAATTGATGGTATTATAACTGAACTCTATAAAATTTTTCCAACTTCCATAATCTCACTATTTCATGAAATTTTACTCGAAATCCAAACACATAATTCAATTCCACCTTCTTGGCATTACTCCTTAATCACACCCATAATAAAAGAGAAGACTCTACATTATGTAGTTCCTCTAGACCTATTTCTCTTCTCAGTAATGATTATAAAATATTTATGTCAATCCTTGTCAGCAGAACCAAAAAAAAATACCCCATATTATAAATGAAGATCAAACTGGTTTTATCCATAACAGGTGAACTAATGATAATATTCAAAGAATCCTAACTATAATTGACATCTTAAATAGAAATAATCAGGAAGCACTATTAATTGCCCTTGATATAGAAAAAGCATTTGACTCTTTAAAATGGGACTATTTATTTAAAATATTAGACCTCTATGAATTTCCTCACACATTTGTTTCACTGATAAAAAAAAATCTATAAAAATAACCTAGCAGATGTAAAACTTGGCCCTTTCACCTCTGAGTCAATTGTTATTACAAAAGGTACAAAACAAGGATGTCCCCTTTCCCCACTTACATTTGCTCTAGCAATTGAACCTTTTGCTTCTTCAATCCGATTAAACCCTATAATAAAATCTATTGATGTGTATGGACAATATAATTCTAAAATTATGCTTTTCGCAGACGATGTACTTCTCACATTGACTTATTCAAAGGGATCTTTAGAGGAATTGAATGTTCAGGTAGAAAATTTTTACTCAGTCTCAGGTCTATATTTTAATAAAGTTAAATCCAATTACCTAGTGTTGAACAAAAATAATAAAATCTTAGTAGAAGAAAATCACATAATTGGTAAATAAGTACCCGCTCTAAATTACTTAGGTATTATTTTATGCAATAACATAGATGAAATACTAAACATTAACTATAACAATATCATACATTTCCTAAATATTTATATCATAAAATGGAATAAAATTAATCTGCACTTTGAAGACAGACTACAATTAATAAAAATGATATCATTACTGAAAATTCTCTACATAGCACAAGCTATTCCCAGGATACCAGACAAACTTATACTAAAAAAATAAACTCATGTTTATTAAAATTCCTTTGGTATCCTAATATAAACAGAATAGCTATCTCACATCATATCAGACCCTGGGAACAATGAGGAATTAATTTTCCAGATGTAAAAACTTACATTAGAGCTTCCATCTTAAAGATTGTCATCAATTGGATAGATCCTAGTTACTCCTCCAACTGGAAAAAATTTCTTACTATTATTCTTTTGAATGAAAATTCTTTGATAAAAAGTGCTATGTTAGACGGACATTATAATATACCTTGGCATATTTGATGTATATGTATCCAATATAACAGAACAAAACTAATTAATTTGACTTTTATAAATTATATCTTTAACATATTAAAAATGTATTATGTCCAATCCAGACTTAAATATTTGGATGAATATTCTAACTCCTTTTAGCTCTACAAAGGGTTTTCTACACAAAATACATAGAAATGTTTTCATTTTACGGGAAACTAAAAATTTTATTTGTTGGCACCACCGTATTAAAGATTTAAAACCAATGGATAGTCAACTAATAGCCAATACTTATAATCTGCAAGAAGTAAATTTCCTCACTGCTTCGGTGAACTGCCTAAAGAAAAGTAGCAGCAAAACAACGACTATAAATTCACCAAGGTTGACATTCTGTTAGGATGCAAGTAGCACTCAAAAGAGGTCCCTAAAAATGAAAAAGCTTTCTTAAAACAAATTTAATGAAAATGAATTTAAAAATAAAAAATAAAGTCCCTTTCTTTCAACAACGATAAGCACTTTTGAATTACTCTTCCTCAGATTGTAATAAGACATGGGACAGTCATTTGCTTAAATAAAACCTAACAATAATTGGTCATCCAATGCAAATATGATAAATGTGGTTTAGACCAATCACTTTTAAGATTGTTCCATCTATTTTACATAGCTAGAGCCAGTGACTTTCACTTGTTAGTGACGCACCTCCTATCCATTTTAGCTGATCTGAATAGCCAATTTTTGTTTTGCTAATACTTAAAATTTATATATGAAATCATATATGATAAACTCAATTGGAAAAACACAATTTCAAATATATATAAATTATTAATAAATTATAAAGTTAAACCTAAGCAAAATTATTGGAATTTTATTACTAAAGGGCACTCTATCAATCTAAGTCCAGAAAACAAAAGTAATCTTTTGTACTCTGTTAAACTAACATCTAACACTCAATTCTGGAGAATATATACTTGGAAATTTCTGCACAGATCATTCTATACACCTAACAGACTAAGCAAATTTAATTCTTCTAACAAACTTGTAAAGCAGACTGGCTACACATTTTCTATGATTGCATTAAACTTAAAAAATATTGGGATGACATTAGAAATTTTCTGCAAGCTTTATATTCAGACAATTTTGTATTAAGAAAATCTTTAATCTTCCTAAATGTTACTGAAAAACTAGAAATAAATAGGAAAGATTCATATTTGTTATGGACTATTCTAGCAGTGGCTAGGAAATGTATTTCTAGGAAATGGCTTTCCAAATCTGAACCAACATTCAAAGAATTTTTGAACTTCTAAACAAAATAGTATTGATGGAAGTAAAAGTAAAAGAGTCAAGAATTATTCCTAAGAAATGGAACAACAATCCATGGAAGAAGGTATCTCATCTTATTGAAACTTTGAGAATGGATTCAGTCTCTTCCTGAAAGCTCGGTATCTAGAAGTTGAAAGATAAACGTATATCTAAAATATCTGCATATTTGACTCCGATTGGTTTAATATATAAATTATATTCAGGCTATTGCATATAATGTAAATATTCAGTTAATCTTGTTATTATTTACATCTTGATTTTTCTTTTGGATAATTTACAAGCAGTCTTGTTACAACTTCAAAAAATCAATAAAAATCTTATGAGTAAAAAAAAAAAAGTTGAGTTTAGTGAGCATAGGGAATAACAATGAACAACAAAAATAACTGGAGCACTTGCAGTGGTTATAATTTCCTTTGTATGTGCAAGTGTGAGCGTGTCTGTATATGTGTGGGAAAGAGAAACAGACCCTATGTGGGGAGAGTTATGCTTTGTACTGTACTACTTTTATTTATGTATTTCTTCATTTGTTTGCAATATGATTTCTAAGAAAGTGGCTGTAACTGCTGGGCACATTTTGTGTGTGTGTGTGTGTGTGTGTGTGTGTGTGTGTGTGTGTGTGTGTGTGTGTGTGTGTGTGTGTGTGTGTGTGTGTGTGTGTGTGTGTGTTTTCTCCTGTCTACCTGATGAATCTGGGCATTTTGGGGCAATGCAGCAATTGCCTCATATATACAGACAACTCTCTCCTCCTACCGCCCAACACTACAACGTGTGAGAGATGCACTTATATAGCCAAACTGGAAGCAAAGCTCTCTTCACTCAAGACTGGACTAGACAGTCAAGAGCAGAAAGTAAACACTTGCACTGCACCACACTCATCACATAGTCCCTCAAAACCTACACCAAAACACACACATAGCAACACAAAACACACCTACATTCACAGAGGCTCTCAATAAAAATATGCTCAAAGCAAGAGAGACCTCCAAAGCAGAAACGCATGCAACCTCCACCCTCCAACACAACACAAATGACACATAGCCCACAAACTCAATGTGCCACTCAACCACAGTCCATAAGGCATAACAATGTACCCAACACTCTAGTCATAGGTGACTCTATAGTCAGGCACACTGATGTTCCACTCACCAGTCTAAACAAGGAGAAAGTTACTGTCAGCTGCCTGTCAGGTGCCAGGATCCACCACATAATACACGCACTCATATCACTCCAGAACAAGTACAAATATGACTCTGTCATTGTCCATGTTGGTGTGAATGACCTGAGACTTATCTCCCTGCACTACACGAAAAGAGACATGAAGGAGCTCTCTGATCTTGTAGCCCAGGCATGTATGACCCTAGCCCTGAGTAGCATCCTGCCATCACCCAGAATGATACCACAGTGCAAGGACAAAATGATTGACTTCAACAACTGGCTAAGCTTCTGGTGTCATTCTAAGGGGATCCAGTATCTGTCTGCCGGAGATGACATAATCGACAGACCACAATGCTTTGCCAGAGATGGCCTGCCCCTGCTGCCCTTGGGATTCTGGATACTGGCTAAGGCTCTTGCCACCCCTATAGTGCCTTTTTTAGGCAAGGTTCAAATGACAATTCACCACCGTAACAGGTGCAAGCAAGCAAAATCTGAGGTTTATGCTACTCAATGCTAGAAGTCTAAACTTCAAAATGCATTCACTTGAGGCACTCCTTAAAATGGAGAACATCAACATCTGTGCAGTAACAGAGACCTGGCTCAAGGCTCCAGAGAGTACCCCTGCATTACCAGGCAGTAATTTACACCACACCTATCAGCCACCTTAAGGCCATATTCATTAAGGATATTCCCACCTCCAGGCTAGTTCCTCAGCATAATGCATCTGAGTTATCCAAGTGCAACTAACTCTGGGCATGACTGCAATCCAAATTATAACTTGCTACAGATCCCCCACCATACCCCAGAATTCCCACTCCTCATTTCTTGATACACTGGAAAATATTAGGGTACAACCCAACACCCTAATAATGGGTGATTTCAACTACTCCACCATTAACTGGGAAAACTGCTCATGTACCAACTCTTTTGCTCAACATTTTCTGGAATTCATAAATTCCAACACCTTGGATCAACTTATCCACACCCCCACCAGGGGCAGAAATATCCTAGACCTGGTCATTACCAACATGGGTGACCAGTGTTCCACACCAGAGGTCAATTCCTCATTGGTCAGATCCGACCACAAGCTAATCAGCCTGGAAATCCACATCCTGCCCCCACCCCCCATTAGGGAAACCACTGTAAATATTTTCTCCAAAGCTAACTTCACGCTTTTTAAAACAGAAGTGGCAAACTGCATGACACCCACGCAGATGGACAATAGAGATATGACTGCTGAATCCTACACAAATGCACTTTATAAGCACTTACATGAGTGCACGGATCGTGCTATCCCTAACAGAACCAAGATGTTATCCTCCAAAAAAAGGAAGTCAATCTGGTGGTCCCCTGCCACAAACAAACTCTACAACAAAAGAAAGAAACTGTCGCAAAAAAAGAGTAAAATCCCATGACTGGAAGAACTCTGTGGTCAGCCTCAGTAAGAAGCTGAGATCCATCATAAAATCCTCCAAAGCTAGTTATGAAAACAAAATTGCCACTGATTCTAAAGACAACCACAAAGCATTCTATAGCTATGTCAAGAATCTAAATGGCAACACTCAGATCTTCTCTGATTTACAGCACAATGGCACTAAATATACAGAACCAACTGATATTGCCAACATCCTGGCAGATAGGTTCAGTGCTAACTTTACCCCCCTCACCCGCTAAAGGGCCCATCTCTATACCAGAAGAATGCAAAGTTCCTGTAATTATGGCTGCACAAGTAAAAACCACACTTTCCAAAGCCAAGAACACAGCATCCATGGGACCTGGCAACATCCCAGGCTGCGTTCTACATGAACTAAAAAATGAACTGGCACCCCACCTAAGCACCATGTTCAATCATAGCCTCACCTCAGGTTTTGTGCCCACTGAATGGCACACAGCAATGGTTATCCCACTCCACAAAGAGAGAGCCACCACGGACCCCGGGAGCTACCACCCCATTAGCCTAATGAGCCTGGTCTGCAAGGCCATGTCATCATGGAAGAGATAAAGACATCCTCAATCTTAAACACCCACATGGACCCCAAATGGACACGGTAACTAAAGGCATGTAATTCCTAAACCTGATTCCTGATTGACTTCTTTTCACCACAAACAAGCAAAGAGGAAAAAGCCACACGAGCACATGCTTCACCAGCCTAGCATGATCTCACCTCACCTTTATATCAAATCTCTAAACTCTGCTCTAATAGAAAAACTCACTATCACAAGATGGGGACCTATGTCACAAGATGGGTTGCAGAACCCACACTGTCTGTGTAAGTAGCAACCAGACCAGGGACAAGACCAGTCACCAGGGGGGACAGGGTAGGGTCCTTCCCTGTTCCTTTTCTTGCTTCTTACTTTATCTACTTACAGGCTAACTGGACAGGTAACAAAGTAACAAAGTACAAACATGACTACAAACTAGAGCCATAAAGTGAAACCCTAAATGATGTGGACTCCTACAAACCCTACAATGAGACAGAGATGCCTGGTGTCCATTATTGTGGCCTCAAGCTCAATGCCAAAAGTGCATTGTCATCACTTTTGTAAAAAACTTGTACCCATAAGCTACACATAATAGGTGAGTCTACTTTAACAGTGAAGTGTGATAAAAGAGACGGGGACACAGGTGTGGAGTAGTCTCTCCTTTGATAATCATATTGCCACAAAGAGGATTATCCACCTCAAACAGATGCCCTATGCAGATCATCTCAAAAGCTCCAGCTTTACTCCATCGCATATCGCCTACTCAGAGGCGATCTCGGCCTAACATACAAAGCTATGTCAAACCCAGAGCGGTTGGACATGTTCCACTTAAAGAAATCCCAATCCCTCTGAGCTACATGCTCAAGGGACCTTAACCTTGTCACCATAATAAACAGAACATGCTGGAGGGATAGATTCCTGTCCCACAGACTTCAGATACTCTGGAACAAACTACCTATCTATATCAAATAAGGCTTCTCATTAGCACTCTTCAAGAAATATCTTGATGATTGG